>NC_086287.1:79989057-80056557 GCF_963924245.1 Chroicocephalus ridibundus
TGGTGGTGCATTAGGAGGACAGTAGGCCTGTGTTTGTACGGTAGGGATCTGGATGAGTGGAAAGAAGAGGCTAAAGCCTTCGAGTCCTCGCTAAACTCTGCTCAGTGTGTCTGATCTGAAATCTTCCCTCAGGTATCGCGTGTAAGCGGAGCGCGTGTGTGAGGGGAGTGCTGGCGCTGAAATATATAGATATAGTACAGATGACAGAGAGGTTTTATACGTGAAAACGTGGTTTCACCAGTCGGACAGCTCCTCAACCGTGGCCATTGCAATGGCTCTGCTCGACTTGTCAATCTCCGTGGAAGTTCAGGGTTTTCTAAAGAAAAGACTGAACCGTTTCTAACGGTGCCGGAGTGGGTGACAGAGAGAGAGACTGTAGTTTAAAGCCACATGATTAAAAATAAGTTTCTTTAAAGCCCTGCATTCTGTTTATAAAAATAGATGGTGAACATACGGTACAACATAAAAATCCATGTGGTCCTGGAAAAAAAGTAGAAAGCACTTTAGCCTAAACCAGATGTGCGAAAGAGAGCTCCTAAACGTATTTTGTATTTTTTATTTGTGTGTGTGTGTGTTTGTGTATGTGGGAGATATTTTTGGTTCCTGCTAGGCTTCTTTGCAGCAAAGCCCCTTTCTAGAATTTACTTTCCTTTATTAGAGTTGCAGCTCGGCTTTGTGTGGGCCTCTGGGGGTTTTGGCCAGCCGTTGGCAATTTCTCTCAGACACCCAATTACCCCTGACGTCAATGCCGTCTCTCCCATCTCCCTTGGGTGCCCACATTTTTTCCTTTGTAACACTAATAGCTGACTAGCTAAGTGCCTGTTATTTCCTTGGCAGAAGATTTGATTGTGTTTTGGGCCGGATACTAAATCCAAAAACTATGTAAAAATGTCAATAGGTGAGTGCACATTGATTTCGGTTAGTCACAGTGATATTTGAGCCCCTTTGGGGGCTCTGTCTGGGGAAGTATTTTACAAGAAAGATAATATAACAGAAAATTACTGGAGCTGCACAGGTCTCTGGTGGATTTCTTAGGGGCCTGCTAAGTTTCTGTAGAATCAACAAATGCTTTATTAATCTAAATTTGCGGTTTTGTTCCTGCCTCTCTTCAGACGGTTCGGGCTCGCTGGAGGAGGCTCGGCGGGAGCGGGGCGGCCAGCGGCAGAGCCCGGCCCGGCTGGGGGGCTGCGGGGAGGCCGGGGGCGGCCGCGGGCCCCCTCCTCGCCCGGCCGAGGCCTGCGGCGGCAGATAACGCGGGGGACGGAGGGGGTCCCTGACAGCTGTGCGGGGCCGGCGCTGACTGGGAGCGCCTGATAAGGGCCCGCGCGGGAGCCAGCCGCCAGCGCCGCACCGCCAGCGCACTGCGGGGCCGCGGCGACTGGCGAAGAAAGTTAAACACAACTGGTCCGGGGGCGGGAGGGAGGGCTGCGCTGGAAGATAATGGTAATTGATTGAATCAAAGTCGCAGAGCAGCCTTGTTTTTCCTCGCAATTAATTTTTTTTCTAATTTTCAGACCCAAGTATCCGAAGAGCTCAGGTTGCACCGAGCACATGCTGCACTAAAAGATAATAAGCACATGCCCTCTTCAGCTTTTTGGGGGAAATTCAGGCCAAGAAAAGGCACAATTAAATAAAATGCACCCCCCTTAAAGTTACAAGCACACGGCTCTGAGCTCAGCGGAGCATGCTTTTAAGGACAAGGAAAATCAATGGCTTTGTCAGGTTGCTGGGCTGTATGCTTGCCAGCTACCGGGGACGAGAAGTCAATTTTGCCCACAAAGCCAGCAGATAGTGACACCGGAGAACAGGATCGTCTGGGGACTCCAATGCGTGGCGTAAGCGCGTTTCTGCAGCTCTTCTTCCTCTCCTGTCCCCCCCACAAGCTCATACCCCATAGCACCAGATGTACGTAGAGGAAAACAGAGATTCAAACCTTCGGTATTCTATACCGGTTACTCTCCAGGTTTATTTCAGCCAGTTCGGATCTTTCTCACTAGCAACCTGTTGGACAGATTTTTTTTTTACTTTTTAAGGGATTTCCCCCAATATAGTGTTCAGGAGCCATAGTTGTTTGTGTTCTTTAAGTAAATAAAACCTTTTATACTTTTTGGTCTTTGGCAATTGCATCCACAAGCAGTAAAATCTTATGTCAGCACAGCATGTAGAGTGCAGGATACCTAATAACTAGTAAACCATTTAAAAAAGTCTTCTGCTTGATCAGACATGGTGCTTAATGTATAGTGCTGTATCCTGCCTAGTAGGTAATTAGTATTGAGGGGGGGCAAAGCCTCCCCTGTGAACCATGACACCATAGACCTCAACTGGCATTTTTTCACATTAGATTTTAATTTCTTTAGTGGAGGGCGTTTCTTTGCCTGTTCTAAAAATCATTCTCTAAGAATTAACAGACTGTATGGAGGATATTGTATATCTTAAATGGACCTTGCAAGCGCTAACAGTGTATTCTTCTTCCCATATAGACACTGTGTAGGGTGGACAGGCAAGCAGTATTGTAGTGCCAGAGGAACAGAAATCAAATATTGGGTAGGAGAAAAAAACCTAACCTGGGGAATAAACATTAACCAGGGATTACCGCTGGTTTGCTGTTTGATTACCCACTTTTGCTGTGATTTTGTTGGTTCCCATCCTGGCTCAAGTGCAGGTGTGGATGTGATGGTAAAATGAATGGGCCTTATTGAGGTAAGACACTGTGGTTTATTTTATCATGAAGGGGCTGGGGTTTTCGCTGGAGCTCTGTCATGTTTTCCCCAAAGAGGCAACAGAGGATTTCTTTGTGCACGGGCTGAAGTTCAAGGGATTTTTCTCAACTACTGAAACGATGGAGCATTTGCTGGCTCTTTGGGCAGGAGAAGGGTATCCTGAAGACCCAAGTATTGTGGTTGTGAATCACAGCTGATATCGTATCGAACAGACTAATGGGCCCCCTCTGCCGAAGGGGCTGGTAATCTGCCTTGTCATGATCATTGGTTACGAAAGGGACAAGTCAGCTGCGAGGAAAGGCAACTTTCTTGAAGGCACCATGTAAAAAACTTTGGCCTAATGCCAACACAGCCATTGCTGACCAATTTAGGGAGGGATGTGGTTCAGATTAGAAGGTCCATGTGTGGAAAGAAGATTTTTTTTTTTTTTCTGTCCTTGTAGGCTTGAGAGCCTGCTGAGTTACTGCTGCTGACCTCCCATCTTTGATGTTCCAGGTTCCAGTATAATTAAATCCACAAATGTAATGAGGCCTGGTTTCTTTGGCCACTGTGAGGTGACAGACAGAGTGACACTGGCCTTATCTGCCTTAAAGATAACTGACAAAGTGCCCCTGGGCAGCCAGATTTCTTACTAGAGCACCCATTTCACCCTCCTGTGGCCTTCCAACTCTGGCCAGTGCTCTTGGCCTGTAGGCCTCGGAAGCGCTGACAGTGATGTGGAAAACAAGTGCCTAAGCGACAAGCACCACAAGGTCGTTTGGATAGAGAAAAGTGAGTAAAATTCATGGAGATAACGTGCACCCACACACCGCCTGCCCGCCTTTGTGCTCCTCCATGCTAAGGTGCATTGCTGGCAGTTGCGGCCATGGCTGCTGGTGTAAACAGGCAAACAGAACACCCTCCGAGCCACCAGCCCAGCCTGGGAGGAGCGCAGGGAAAGGACAAAATCTGTTTTTTCTGGAAACAGATTTTAAAAATGGCTCCCGTGCTAAGGGGAGATGCTGAATTTTGGGGTGTGGGTCAGTCTGTAGGACGCTGAAGCAGCAGTCACAAGCAGCTGGAGGAGCAGGCCTCTTGTGAGCAAACTCCTGAAAATAAAAAGGGGCAGGTTTTAACTTAAAAACGAAACAAAAAGCCCCCGCTGGCCGCGCAGCCCCAGGTTTTCCTGTGCCGCCTCACAGCCGGAGCGGGCGCTGGCTGCGTGAGGCACAGGGTCGCGCTGCCGCCCACCTGCCGCCACAGCGGAGCCAGCATGTCAGCACAGCCACCACGCCAGCAGAGCCACCACGCCGTGCTCCCCACGCTGAGGTGGGACCTGCGCTCCTGACCCCTGGGTGTCGCCGTGGGGTGGGCGGTGTGGGGAAGGGGGTGGCAGGGACGCAAGCCCTGGGCCCTGAGGGAAGAGGCAGTGGGGAGAGTAGGGCGCAGGTGGGGTGTGTGGTGGCTGAGGCGGGAGGCCCTGTGTGAGGGCAGGCGGGGGACGGCACTGCTGAGGAGGGAGGAAGGCTGCAGGCACTGGGGCAAGCGCCAGCGTGAGGGGATGACAGGGGCTGTCCCCATGTCCCTCTCCTTTCCTGCACTGTGTCCACACTGCACCACAGAGCCTGTGCTGGTGATGGTGGGCAGCCTGCCCAAGCCTGGGCTGCCACAGTCAGAGGGCTTCGCTCGACTCAGGAAGCGGCCGGCGGCACCTGCTCTCTGCTTGCATGTTCCTCCTTCCTGCAAACGGGGCGATTTTCATCAGCCGGGCTGGAGGCAGAGGGGTAATTACACTGATTAACATAAAGCATACGCCCTGGGCGTCCCGGACGGCCCTCCCGAGGGCTTACTCCTCCCCAGGCCCAACGTGAGGTGTTTGACTTGTGCCCAGGCGTGGTGTCCATGCTGCAGTGATGTCCCACCTGGCCACTCTGGCTGTCCCCTGGGGCTGTGGTGGCCACCTTTCCTGGAGTCCCATGAAGCAGGAGAGGTCCATGAAGCAGGAGCAAGCTGTTGCCCACCGGTCACCACTGAAAAACATTTTAAGTAGGGACATTAGTGTGGTATCTTTCTCTTTTGAGGTTCAAACGGAGCATCAGCTGATGAACAAAGTCAAAAGGTTTGTTTAAAAAGTGACTTTTGCCTGGATTCCCATTTCTTTGCCTTTCCCAGACACGCTGTTTGGTAGGAAAGTGTATAAAGGAGGATTTCTCCCTCAAAACAGGCAGCTGTATGTTAAGATACCTTAAAAAAGAGAGTAGTTCAGAGGGAAACAGATTTGTGCACTTCTTTTGCCACATCCTAGCTTTAAAGATATAGCAGGAGATAAATAACATACTACAGGAAAAGCTGTGTGAATTCCTGTAGCAGTGAAGGTAGAAGAGTAGTAACAGGGTAGCAGCTGCTTGGGAGGTAGCAGTAGATGAAGGGGAAATGTCAGTATGGGAGGGAGCAGAAAAGGGAAGAATGGAGAGAAGTACCACCAAAATTATTTCTGTCCCTTTGGTAAGTACTTGGGACATTTACCAGCGAAACAACTCCTGCTTTTCCTGGGACATTTCCTTTTCCCTGCTTTGTTACGGGCCTGTGTGGCCTTGCAGCCCAGGTCTCCTTCCGCTCCTGGGTGTGGGTTGTGCCTAGTACTGGACAAAAGCGTCACTAAGGTATAG
Source organism: Chroicocephalus ridibundus (assembly GCF_963924245.1). Lineage (NCBI taxonomy): Eukaryota > Metazoa > Chordata > Aves > Charadriiformes > Laridae > Chroicocephalus > Chroicocephalus ridibundus. The sequence goes on from NC_086287.1 coordinate 79,994,426, forward strand.
CATGGTCTTCAGGTGAATGTTCTGAAATTCGCGTTGTTCTTGCTGTATAATTTGCAGAGTTTCATTCAAGTCACAGCCAGAACATTATATCTGCCCTGGAGAGTAAGGAGGAAATTCACCAGGTTATTTTAAGTTTGTGCTCTGGAACCATGAAGGAACAAATCCAAGTTAAACTCAAAGGAAGATGGTCAGATTCGTTGCAAATCTTATCAGATTTATAGTTGCATTAGGAACCTCATATGAGTCTTTAAAAATGTTTTAAATTGAAAAACCTAAAGGTTTTGAGCAAAACTCGTTATGCAAAAATGTATCAGTATGAGTATGTATCTCATATCAGTATGAGAGGGCAAGTTTGGTAAGGCATCAGTTAATTTATGTTTGAAATAGCCATGTGTACATAAATACTGTAATCTGGCAGTATGTGTAACAGTTAAGAAGCATCAGAGTTATGCTTTGTCTTTTACTTGTATGAAAATGTGTAGTAGAGTTGTGAAGTTGTTCTTTTTGACTCCATTAGGGCCAAATGGAAGGAGTGTTGACTGAACAGTAGTGCCTTTCTGAAGTATGTAATCATTAATTTTTTTATTTCCTAACCTTGGGATATGCATTAAATTCGCTTAGGTCTTCTTGTAATTTTGACAAAGTTTCTTTTTTTGCCTGGATCTTCATTATGAACAGTCTCTTGATTGATTGGCAAGCATTCACCCTCTCTTTTATATTGCTTTTATAGCCCCACATCGTTCTTGGTCTTGGACAAAGCAGTTGGCAAGGAGAGTGAATGTCTTCAGGGAAGAATAGACTTCGATGTTCTGACCATGGAGATGACAGAAAAGTAGAGGAAGAGATAGAAAGAGGATGGGCACAGTGTTGACATCAGGGAGGCTGATGATTGTATGCCAGAGAAAGGTTAGAATAACAGGACTAGAGATAGGAACAGAGGGTGTGAGACGGGGTGGCAACTGTCAAGAGGAAGATGAGAAATGTCAAAACAGTGTGGGGAGGGAAGAAGGGGAAAAGACTGATAAAAGGTAGAGTGGGTCCAGTAGCAGCAACTAAGAAGTGGATCACAAAAGCTAGGATTGTTGACTCAGGAGAAGAAATGAGAAGTGTAAAAAGAAATTAGTAACTTCAGCAGTGGATAATATCTTTCACACTTAGAAAATCAGAAACTTAGTAGAAGGAAGAAATACATCTACTTTATTTTATTTTTCTGTGCTTTTGCCCAGGCTGTTCTGTCAAGCACTGAACACTGCTCTGCTTGCTTTTGCCCAGGCTGTTCTGTCAAGCACTGAACACTGCTCTGCTTTCTTTTCCAACATTGGCTGCTGCCTTATTAATTCCCTGAGACACTGTCATCGAAAGGGACTTGGGAAGCAAATTTCCTGCTTCTGGGAAGCATAGCAATATGGTATCTTCTCTGCCCAGCGATAGACAGGCTTCCAGGAGCTAGTCTGTTAGAGTTGTTTTTCTTATAAAGTATTCTCAAAAAAAAAGAGGGGAAAAAAAAGTGGTTACATTTTCTCAAATATGCCCCGCGACTTTCTTGTGGTAGCATCAAAATAACTTTGAGGAACAGTTCATAGAGAGGTGACCTCCATACGTCCCTTCCAGACTAAATTATTCTGTGATTGTTTGATCCTTCTCACAAAAAAGGAATCTGTAGCGTGATGTGAAGTTTGAGGCTTTTTTCTGGTGCAGTTTGAAAGGGCTTAATGAGCAGTGCTCTGTTCTGGCAAGGTTAAATGAGAATTAACCAGGTGATTGACTTCCACAGTAAAAACCAGAATTCCACAATCCCAATAGCAAATGTTACTTGAGTTCCCTAGGATAAATAGCTCTATTAGCTCTGCAAGACGCCCTTCTCTTGAGTTGGAGTCAGAGACCACTTTAGGACTTCCCTGCCTTTGCAGCAATACCCATGGGCTTCCAGCAAGTGAGACAGGAAAAGGCACACATGCTCCTAGTGACGGCAGCATGAGCTCATTATTTTGATTTTTGGATACGCTGGCATTGTCTCAACCGCCTGCTTTCACATTTATGGCCTTTCCAGACTACTTATCTAGATGAGAAGCGTGCTTTCCGTTCGTGCTTAGCCTTCTTCACTTATGTATGGCGTTGAGCTCAGAGCCCAGCCAAAGCGCACTGCTGCTTGGGCAGCCCCGGCATCTACTGTCAAAGGTGCAAAGGAAAGACACAAAGTGGAGGTAGCTCTCCCACACAGATCTTTACTTCTGGCAGTCCTGTTCAGTGATCCCACTATCTTCCCGATGCCTTGTGCATCAAAAATAGCTGAACTATTAGAAAATTACTCTCTCCCATGAATGAGCATGTAGGTATTTTTCTGATGAGATTAAAAAAATGACTTTTAATCTGCACCATCCCTATTAGTTTTATCTCCAACGAATTCCTTCTTGTTAATTCATCTTGGAGTGTTTTTGAAGATTACTCGGCATCTATCAGTGCATTTTGTGGGACAATCTGTGGAAAGGACAGAACATTTGCTGGAGAGTCTTTACTGTATTTCCCCCATTAGAATTCCCTACTCAGGGCTGAGATTTCAAGAGGCTTTGAGTGAGCTGGTTGAGCCTCCTTTTGAACCCATCATGGATTTTGCTTTGTATTTATTTCCTTTAAAGTTTATTTCCTTCCTTATGGCAGCCACTTTTTGCCAAATGAGTAAGGCACTCCCGTTCTTCCTGCCTTTTGCCCCGTTTACCACCTTCCAAAAAGACTGCGGTGACTGTATGACTGCATCTCAGATTTTCCCCGGAGTGATCTCTGATTTCTTTTCAATCAGTTCATTTAATTGACCGTGTTTATTTCCCTAGCCCTTGTGGCTCCCTGAGTGCAGCTATTCGTCAGAAGCTGGATGTTAAGCATCCTTTTCATGTTTTACCTGGAGACTTTCTTAAACCATCTCATCTGTTCTTAGCATTTGGGGCTAAGCCCAAAAGGGAAGCTCTCTCAATCAAAAGGCTATCTAAATGGATAATGTGATACTCTGAGACCTGTAACAAGGAGGCAAATGTCCCAGTCCCACTGCTCCCGTGCTTATCCCACCAGACCTACGGTAGCTTTGAAGGCTTGCTTGGGCAAGGTTCCCAACGTGGATGTTTGCAAGACAGCTAACTGGAACTTGGTACGTGTACCTAGCATACTGTTTAGATGTTGAGCCTAGGCATGATGCCCACTTTGGAAAGCAGCTTTGTAGTCTATATTTGCTTGATTTAGTCCTCAGCTGTCCTCCTGAGAATGGCTGTTCACTGTGTGTTAGTGTCCAAGAGCAGGAAACGATGGAGGCAACTTTCATCAGAAAGATGAAGTAACTTGGCACTCGCTGGAGTTTGGAGGCTAAATTGCCTCTTAAAACATCATCCTTACTGCTTGTCTAAGGAGTTTCCAAGCTGTAAATAGTATGGGGAGAAGGATGCCTTTGTGTTCTGTGTTCCTCTTTTCTAGATGTTGTCTTGGTGACATTAGCTGCCTTCTTCAAAGTCTATAAAATTCTATTTGAATGCTTTTCATGCTCTAGTTTGGCATACAGCATAAAACCAAGCAAACTGACCTGAGACAGGAATACATTTTTCTCTTCAGTGACTTCTGTCTGTGTTCACTGCTAGCGTCTATCTTAGCAAATACAATTTCTTGGGAACATCCTGGAGCTATTCGTTTCCAAAATATTTTTAAAAGTGACAAAGCATTATTATTTCCTAGAAAGTTTGGTCAGCTTCTTGCCTATGAATTTTTAAGTCATTGTCTTATTTTTTCCTCATGCCACTTATTTTTATACTGTCTTTTAAAAATAAACGTAGTTTAAGAGTAATTAGGGAGAAGCGCACCACATTTGAAATGTAAATAAAAGGAAGTAAATGCTACTCCAGTCAGTGGTCAAATATCCAAATTTTAATCTTGACATCTGAGTTAAATAAAAAGAGATCCTTTTAAATAACTTAACATTCCCTTAATGATTCATGAAAGGTAAACTTGAAGGTTTGACTTCATTGCAATAATACCGCTAGTTTAATTCTTTATTATTTTTAAACCTGCAGACAGCATGCTGGAGTAGGTTATTTGCAGTGTATTTTTAAAGTCCATATTGAAATATTAGCCATAACTGTCTGCTGTGTATAAAAAGGGGGGGGGGAACGTTTGAAGTTTAATCATGCTTCTACTTACGCTCAGTCCCAGAGCAATCCTTTTTTCTGCTGCTGAGCTCAAACAGCTAGTAGCCAGGTTTGATCTGCTGCCCCATGGAGCAGTGCCCTATGTGAATTTGAAGTTTTCTCAACCCGGGAGGCCTGCAAATAAAGACTAGCCTCAGGTAGCCAGATCTCTCCTTCCCAAAGCAGCTCCTGGGGCGCTGCCTGGAGCAGTCCTCCTGAAATTGTTTCAGGCAATTGCTATAGACTATCTCCACTACTGCCCCTCTTACCCCTCCTTCCCTCTCCTCCTCTTGGCATAAGGGAGGAGTTTTGGAGTCCAGGAGTCCTATTTGACTTTAATAAAATGAAAAAAAAATAAAAAGCAGAGCAGTTTGTAGGGAACTGGCACAGACTGTGGAAACAGGAGCCACAGCAAGACAAAACCCAGTGGCCTTCAAAACTTTTTTCCCTTCTTTTTCACCACATGACTTGGAGGATGTGGACAGTAATTAAAGGACCCCCTAGCTCCTCATTTTCTGTGCCTGGTCCTTTGATCTGGTTTGTGTCGGGTAGCTATTTTCATTGTTCCTGTCTTTTCTTTTATTCTCACCCAGTCCCTTTGATGTGAGCAATGATGATCTTTAATTCCAAAATAGGAGATGGGCAGGATAGCAGTACTGGCCTTACATAATGCATCTTTCACATCTTATTTTTAAACTTGAGCATAATAGGTGTAAGTCAGAGCCCGGGGAGCATTAACCCCTTCCAGGCAGGGGAACTGCCGAGGAGGTTAAGAGCCTATCACTTTTGGTAACATCAGTCAGGTTAATCTTCTGTAGATGCCTACAGATGCATTTGCAAAAAAGATTATTATTATTATTATTTTCCTGCAAATATGATGGATCTCTAAGTATGATCTGGAGGGAGTTTGTCCTAATTGTTCCCATGTGGGAAAAATGTGCTGAGAAAGAACAGTAAAGCTAATGCAGTTATTCTGACTGGCTTCACTTGGCAGCACAGTGGGAGTGAAGCATGCTGTTTATTAGTGTATGTTAATAAACTATAAGGGACAAGCTGCGGGTGGTGGTTTATAAACTGTTAGCTCAGGTAGGATAGATGACAATATGGAGGTTATTAGTAACATTAGCAGGAGAGAAGGGCTGGAGGTTCTTATTGTTGTCTTGAAATCACAGAAGCCAGTTATGTCCCCATGAGCTGCATCTTCATCACAGGACGTGCAAACAGAGTAGCTGCCCTCAGCCTCACCGAGCCAAGGAGGGTGGCACCCATGGCACCCTGCCCCAGGTCCTGGAGGCTGAAGCACCCTTCTGCCAGACCATCTGAATCTGAGGTGGTCCATGCAGGAGCCCCTCTGCCCTGCCATCTGGGGGGGCACCCCCTGCCAGGCTGTCCAGCGTGGCACATGCTGCACCCCTGTGCCATGCTTTTTGGGGTAGCACACATGCCACCTCGTGTCACGCCATGCAGCGCGGGGTGGCCCCCACAGCCCCAGGGAGGCAGGTGGTGCCGGCAGAGCCCCCGACCCCGGGGGGGAGCCGGGGGGCTGCCCTGGGGAGGTGCCGCATTAGCGCCGTCCCCATCTGCCTTGGCGGCGCCTCCTCCCTGCGGGCTCCAGCAACAATGGCTCCGCTTCTGCTGCCTGCGCCCTGCCCGAGCGGGCCCGCTGACATTTGCAAGGTTCAGTCGTCACAGCACAATTCGCTCAGGAAATACGCCTGGGATTGTAAATAGGTAGCCCAGAATTTTCAAACATCAGCACTCGAGGCACCCACACCCACTTTAACTCTAAATGCCATGAGGGGGAGGGCTCAGCTTTCCCCAGTGCCTCTTATTTTAGCAAGATTTGTGACTATTTGGAAATTCAGAAAATTTGAGGTCTGCTGCTCAACCACTTAAACATTAATGTTTGAGAAATTTGTCACTATTTTCCATGTTCAGAAGCGGTTCTAAATGAGTGAAAATTTAAAAAATACCCCAAAATTGTCCCTGTTTTCCTACAAGAATTAACTTGAGGCAAAATATAACAAATTTTTGGTAAGAAATAACGAAGAAGCAGTAAGGATAGCAAAGGTTAAGTGTGGTAACGGATAGAGGATAATATGCAGCTTGACGTGTCTGATTATGTTTTAGTTTAATGCCTGCCTTTTTATTTTCATTCACAAAATATATATGCATACACACCTCTATGTCTGAAACAATTTTAGATATGGATTTATACCCTCGTGACACCAGCTCTTTTAGGGGCATAAAATGTGTGTTATGTTTGTGTCGCTCTTAAAATAACAGCTGTTTATTAGATAACTTTCAGGGCGATTCTTATTATATGTTACGGTCCTGCATCAGCAAAGTACTTCAGCAGATGCCTGACTCCAGCACGTGACTGGACACGTTGGCTTTTCAGCCTGCGCTTGCTTAAACCTGGGCACATGCTTAAATACTTTGCTGAATAGGGGCCAAGACCAGATGTAGTGAATACCTATAATTAACTTTGCTAAATGGCTTACAATATGCCACTTGTTTCCATGTGTTTTTAAATTTCCCACTTGATTATCATTTCGGCTGAACTTCTGTGTGTTTGTCCTTGTCTGCAGATCTCTCTTTCTCTTTTTTATTTTTAATTCAATCAGTTCCGTCGGAATATTTCTGAGTTAGGAGTGAAGGAGGAAAAATTCTCTTCCAGTTCTTCCAGTACAGTTCGTCTTTAATACCAGCAGGTTTTTTTTAGCTGTAGTGCTCCAAGGAAATAAAGGAAGGAAAGGTTGTAGAGAGAAATAATATTTTACTGGAGCAGCTTCTAGTGTTGGAAAAAGTAGACACACTTCGGAGATCTGGCAAAGGGATGTGGAACCTGTAATCTTGTCCACTTTTTCCAACTATATCAGCTAATCTAATAATAAAAGCTTATAGGACGATGTAATTTCTTTTTTTAGACAGAGCAAAACAAACATTGAAACTGGAAAGGGGAAAGTTGGCACCAGCACATTCCTCGATGAGTACTAGAGCCTTTTCTTGAGTTGGAAAGAAAAAAATTCCTCTTTCTAAAGCAACCCTGTTTTTAGGGCTTGAGCATGCCCAGATAGCCTCTAGTTAGGTTTCAGCAGTCTAATGAAGCCTGCCTTTTTTGTGATTTCACTGCACATACTCCCTGCCTGCCTTGATTGGCAGCTGGGTAGCAGACCTCTGCAGCTGTGACAATTTGCCTGAGGGAGACTGTAAGTGTCTCATTGAAACTTGCATTGTAAAATCCTCCAAAATGCCTCCCATAATATTAGGCACAGGAGAAAAACACAGGTGTGAAAAACTTTCACAGATCCCATGAGTTCAATGTCTCTTGGCAGCTTTGGTGGATTCGGTGTTATAATATAAATTTTAAACTTGCATTTACAAAAAAGAATTTGTTCCGTCTCCTGTCACAAGGAGAAGCGGTGAAAACTGCGGTGCTTGCCCCGCGCTCGCCTTCACTGGGATGATGAGGACTGGTTATCCGCCGGTGAAGCCTGTCTACCTGCCGTAACTCAGTGGCAGATTCCAGCGTGGAGAGGACACAGGTGTCCCCGCTGCTGAGGCATTTCACTGGCACAGCAGTGGTTTAGGAGCTCATATTTTCTGAGTCAAGGCACGGTTTCATACTGTCCAAAAATGAGCACTCAGTGATTGATTCTGCTTCTGCTGAAGGAGGGATTTGAAAACCTAAGTGGAGTCTCTATGAAATCAACCTCCCTACATGTATGTAAGATTTTATCATTTTCTCCTCTTCCACTGGTTAAGTAGCTTAACGTACTACTCGTTAGCACGAGCGCATACGTGAGATGCAGCGCTGCCAGCATTACTGGAAGACACATCTCAGTTTCTGCGTGCCTGATCCCTTCGCTGGTGTGTTTGTTCCTAACCGCGTGCCTGCGTGTTACAGCAACTTTGCTTCTTACGCTTGCCATAAATGAATCTTGATATGACTGCCGCTGTAAGATCTGGCACTTCAGCAGTCTCAGTAGGGTCAACACAATATTCAGGAATTAAAGTTCTGAAGAAACGCAAGCAGCTAAATTTAGACAGAAGAAATGTGCCCGATTTGAGTGAGCTGTGGGTATGCTGATAAATGGAAGTTTCCCTGCGAGCCAGCCAGGCTTTATTTGTTGCTTAAGGGGAGGAGATTTCAGTTAAGTTGGAACATTTGATTTGCTTGCTTGAATTGTTTTTGATTAGCGACTGAGTGCAAGGTTAAGCTTTAATAACATACCCTTTGTAATAAAATCATGTTGGTGAGTGATACATGTGGCTAAAAAGATTTAGATACACTAGTCTGTTAAACAAATATAATTTGGAAACGCTCTGGAAATAAACACATAAAATGAGAAGCAAAGACAAATTTTTTTAAAAAAATATTTAACTCTTTCTAGGGCTAAGATTTTTGTGACGGGCCTTTGTTGTTCAGGCAAGCTGGGTTAACAGGCAACATGGCTGAAACCTTGGTAAAAGAGAAACTGTTTCGAATTTAATAACCAAAGTGTTAACGCATCACTGACTTTCTGTTGCAGTGAACTAGTGACAGACCCAGTTAAAGTTGAAAATAACAAGTGTTATTGGGCCCTGTCAAATCTCAAATTAAAACGACATTCAAAAGTTTCCGGAGAGACTCTCGGTACTCTTTACTATAAACTTTTGTCAGTTCAGGACAGATCAATGACGTTGCTATAATATGTAGATTTTGTGACTTGATAGTTGCAATAGGGCTGAGGTTGTTTTAGTTCCAGATTTTTATCAGTTCTCTGTTCTCAGTGCTTTCTGCAGACTGTCCTAAGAGCCACGAAACTTGTGCTGATGTATAGTGATTTAATGTACTGTAAACTACACAAGAGGGCTCAGTTTCATGGATGTGTAAAGCTTTTGTATAAATCTTTTTAGTGGTGTCAATTGAGAAGTTGAACTCAAAGTTCAGTTGAACGTTAGTGGTATCATTTGAAAGCTCAGCTTGAAATCCTCGCTTGTCAAGGCTGTTTCATTTCACAGTAACATTTTGAACAAAATTTGCAAAGCAGTTCAGTATTATGTTTCTTATTTCTTGGATGGGGAAACTGAGGCAAAAAGCTATTGTGCTCCTTGCCTCTCTAATGCACTTGGGAGAGCATTAGCAGAACATGGAGCCTCCATATAGCGCTGCTGGTGTGTGACTGACTGCTGTGTACGACTCCTTGTCTAGCAGGGGAGTCTAGTTTGTCAAAGGAGGGTTTTTTTGCCTCTTCAGTGAGGAAGGGAACGGATTTAAATGGCAAAGCTTGGGAAAACCATTGTCTTCTTTTTATGGCAGTGAATGTGTTGTCACGTTCCTCTACTTACCAAATAAATAAATAACATTGTAAAGGAAACAGTAGTTTTAAAAAAAACCACCAACCCTGGAGTCTAGAGCATCTGTTTTCTACTGTATTTTTTGCCCTGATCTCTTTTTATAATTTACATCTAAAACATTAAGTGACAGAATTTGGCAGAATCAGATCTATACAGTAGAGCTTAACGGTCATGTAGCAGGGAATAAATAAAGCCCCTCAAGCCTGCTTAGTTCTCACACATGCACGTGAGCAGGGGTTGGGGGAAGGAGTGTTGTATTTTTCTTGGAAAAGGACCTTTTCGGTTTCTCCTAATCTGGCACCTGGAGGTCCAGCTGTGCTAGCTTGAGGCTGTGTGTAGTCTCATGCATGGGAAAGATGATGGACAGATCGCTGTACAAGTTGAAACGTTTCACGTCTCTACAGGCAATATGTATAGCTATATTTGTGAATAGTGGCAGTGCAAAATTGGAGGTGGAATTACTCTTCAAACAATGGTTTGCCAATAGTGCTACAGTCTGGACTGGTTTCTGTTGCGATTTGCGGAGGGGGCCTGCAGCGCGTGGATTTTCCAGCTTTGCTTGCTAACGCTATAGCAGCTATGGAGCCGTTGTGCCTGCCATCATTGCTTCCTGTCTCCATGAGCTGACTGTAAATTATTTTCCCTGGCCTGAGCTCTGCACATGGCCTGGAAATGTGTCACTCCGGTTATGTTTGGCTTGGTCCTCTGCTAATTTATACCAGTTCTACTTCAGTGTATTTCCATTGGCTTAATTCAATGGCACTATTCCTAATTTACTTGGGTATAAGTAAGAGTATCAGGTTCATTACTTCTAACAGTTTAGCTCTCTTGATTTATTTTTGTTCTTCAGTCATACAAATGCCAAGGTTAATTTGCTCTTAAACACTTGATTTCCTAGGACATAAAAGCGTCTCCATATTTAAAGAAGAAAGTAGAGAACAGTTTAATTCTGCAAAGTGGTCTAGGTTGGGGGGTGGTGGGTTTTGTTTGTTTTGATTACAGAACTTTGGAGCCATTGGGTTAGCATTTGAGAACACTTGAGAACTAAGAGATTTAATTTTGCAATCACTGGTCCTCTTGGATCTTCTGGATTCCTCAGCTGTGGATCGGGAGCTGATACAGCGTGGCATGTACTTGGCCCAAAATGTTTGCAGTGCCTTTAATAATAAGTGATTTTAATGGAGGACTTCTCACAGCAGAGGAGAACTGAGAGATGTATACTGAGCTTTAACAAAGATGCTATGTCTCCACAGTGTACATTAGTCAGTGAGTTAAACAAGCATCAACATTAAAACAGGCATTATCCCCTGCAGTGTGTTTTCTTAGTGCTTTGTCCATTACAGCTCTCAAACGATGAGGTTTCTAGTCCTTCCCGTTGGAAACAGCTCTTTTCTAATGTTTATTGCGGATGTCTTCCTGGTGTCTAGCGTAAAATTTTGTTTTCTGATCTCCTCCTGCCCTTTCCAACGTGCTCGGTGGAATGCGGTGAGGGTGTTTACCATACATGAACCCCGTGTAAGCAGTTCCTGCACCCTCCTTAGCTGTTCTTTAACAAAGATACATATAATTAGACCTCTTAACCTTTCCTCATAAATCAGTCCATCCAGCCCATTAATCACTTCTGTTGCCCTCTTCTGAATTCTCTCCAATTTGTCATCATCCTGTGGCTGGGGACAGCTCGGTGACCGCAGGCCTGCATGGAGGTTCAGGACCAGCCCGCTGCACCCGGGGACAGGATTTATTTATTTTGTCCCTCTTTCCCTTTGCTTCACTCCCCGTCAGAATATATCTCTACCCACTCTGCATAATCACTTCTTTAAAACATTTATGGAGATAATTTGCAGTCTCCCGGACCCTCTGTCATTCTCTGATGTCGAGTTAGCAGAGGATGAAAGGGAAAAGGATTGAACGTGACACTCTTCGCTTCCCTCCCTCCCTCCCTTCCCTGGCTCCCCACCCCAAAACAAACACCACAACTCTTCGTTTGGTGCATACAGTCATACTGAATGTGAGGACAGAGGTAGCATTAGAGTGAAAAAAGGACGCGGAAAATATAATTGCCTAATTGTGAATCCTAAGGAGTGCAGGCAGCAGGGGCAGCCCTGACTGGAAGAAATCAGAGGGTCACTAATTCACACTGCCAACATCCTAATTAGCTGTGCAAATGTAATGTTTATATTGTTGGGGATGGATTACAATATCCATTGTAGAATGGAAAGAAATAAATGAATTGTGTCAGTGGAGCTGTGTAGAAAACACTCCTGCTGCCCCATTAAACCATGAGAAGTAGCTTAGCTACTAAAAAAAGTTTGTTTTCAGGCTGATGCGCAAGTCTAATTGGGTTTCCAAAGAAAGGAACATGTTTTAATTATTAATTAGAAATCAGAGGAGTAAAAGAGTGGAAATCTGCTTCAGCTGGAGGTTTTGCTCAATGCTGGATTTCTCCTTAATAAGCTGAAACATTCCAGGCCTGCCTTAGTTAGCGGTTGGGTGCAGTGGCTTTACTCGGGGGGTAGACATCTTAATGCTCATGTAATTATCATGTAATTATTTTGTAATGTGGGATCAAAATTTTGCATAGATGGCATTCTTTCACTGAACTTGAAAAATAAAAAAAAGTTGTGTTCATTAATGCAGTGATTCAGTCATTTTGGTTTAAGAAGCAAGATTCCCTCATCCCCCTCCCTCTCTCTTTAACTCACAAATATTTTGAAACAGTTTTAGAGATGGTGACTTCAAGATAAATAGAATTATTAAATTTAGATTTCGTGGTATATTTATCAGAGTTCTTGCTGGTAATACTGCCTTTCAACACAAGTGTCAAGTGGGTTGCAATTATCATCAAAGCTGATAGGTACAAATAAGTGATGATCGTGTCTGCTAACACAGGGCGTGCAGGTTCGTAAAGGGGGATTTTTGTGGAAGTCGCTTTCTCTCTATGAATTTTCCTCCCTGTTGCCGTTGCACTTCTAGAATCAAAGTTGTTAAAGACTGATAGACTTTGTCAGAAGATGTTAAGTGGATTATGGCCCATCATAATAAATATTCCCGATGGAGTGACAGGGTATGTTCTAATGAACAGAGATTGCGGAGCTGCTTCTTTGGACTTGTGTTTTCTAATGCCTAGAAATACGCTTGAGCGGAGTTATGCTCCTGTTTACAACTGCAGACAGCTTGTCTGCACAGATGAAAATGTTATCGGGTGAGTGCCGTAGCTCGTACTTCTGGAAATCACTGACAGCCTGGATCCAAGCCGAATCACAGGTTAAACCTGAGAAATTATAGAACATACCGAGAGCTGCTGGCTCTTGAGTTGCCAGATGTTTGTAGATGCATGTGCGTCTTAAGGGGAACTGCCCGTTAAATGTCTCAGCTTTAATAGGAAAAGGGGACAGGAAAGAAGAGCGCTATGACTCCATATGGCTCCCTCAGTGCAGCAGTAAATCCTTGTGTTAGTGGGGTGCAACTGTGAGGAAGTACAGAGCTGTCTCTTGATGTTGCTGTTTCATAGGGAAAAAAAAAAGCCATGGATGAGATGGGGAGGATATAGCTAATGTGAAATGGATGGCTTCCTTCGGGGTTATGGCTTGCATTAGCTCGTAGATGCGGCATTATGATAAACAAAATGTCTGACTTAACAGAACAAGTGTTAAGAAAATTTCAATTGGCCTTTTTTCATATGTCTGCTGAAATTATTATGTTTTAAAATGTTTGGTTTGGATTCACAAAAGAAGATAAATAACCTTATTGTGGGCCATTGAGCACCTGTTTCTGCCCATAAGACTCAATATATCTTTTTCCAAAACCTCGTTTTAAGAAGTCCATGGGAAAGATAGTCTCTTGGGTTTTCTTTATCAAATAACTGCACTGTACTGTCCTACCCCCTCTCTATAGTTTATTTACGTACTGCTTAGTCATGAAGGATTTGACAAAAATAGATATCAATATCAAGAAGGGACACAATGATTTCTTCTGCTCCCAAGAGCTAATTCTGCTGGTGTGGATTGTAAGGTGGCCTGGGTTCCCCCTCCCAACTTACAAGCAAAGTTTTCCCTATTATCAAAAAGGAAACCACCTTCGTGACTTGTATTCTCCCAGCAGAAGTCAGGTTAAGCTTCATACTGTAACAGGAACAAGTAATTAAAAATAACAAGCAATTGTTATTCTTAACCTTCATTTTCAAGAGGCCATGTGTTAGTAAAAGTGTTCCCCAGTTGAACCATATGGATGAGTGGAATGTGGGATACCCACATACTTGAGTTGGGAAGAGGCTGTAATAATTTGTGACTTGACATATTATTGCCATGTTTCCTTTTGATCATGCCAGACATCCACAAGGCTCTGTCACATCCTTGAATGTGGGTCTCTGCAAACAAAGTATCTTCCATTCAGAGTTCATAAGCAAGTGGATCCTTGATTACAAAAAGGTTAACTTCTACCAGGCATGTTTGTTGCCTTGGTCAGATAATAGGAGTCAATGACCTCCCCTCCACTCCCTTGCTGGAAGTGTGAACATGGTTACGAGCACCATTTTGAAGCTGTTTTGCAGAGTGGAGGCTGCTTTATCTTTTGTGAAAAAGGAAATGCAGACAAAGGGTGCTGAGGTGCATGAGAAATCATGGATAGTCTTTAATTTACTTCAGCAGCTTCATGGAGACCTTGCAACAGCTTTTTAGGATCAGATTAGTACAAGAATACATAGTGATATATTAGAAAGGGACATCACAAGGCCTCATGTGTGAGTGTGTGGGTCCATGTGATGGGACTGCTGACACTTTGACTTCTCCAACTGTCTTGAATATATGTTTTCCTGTTGAGCATCCTGGCACAGCTTTGTGGAAGAGCAGGTTGTCTTCAACAGGCTATCAAAAATACTTCAGATCCCTAGATGTTCTGTGGCACCACAGATACTGCGTGCCTCATCTATCTCAACTGATGAAGTAATCCCTGTGACCAGGCTGTGAAAGCAGTTTCTCTGTGACAGCCTCAGCCAGGCCACAAGCCTGGTGTGAACGGCAGCGTTTAGCGAAGGCCCTGTTTTCAGCTTGGTACTTTCTTCATCCGCTGCAACTTCAGAAAGCTCATCTGTTGTATGGGAGAGGATGCGATTAGCAGCAGTGGTATGTTCCTAGCACTGCCATGTGATTTGCAGAGGTACTTGAGAGATGCCTGAAGGGTGTTATGTTCATGCTTCCATTCTCAGTAATCAACTCTTATTGATTTTTCCAAGAAATCAAAGTTCTTTTATAGGAAAAAAGTATGGAGGTTTCTCTTTCATTGATGGATTTTTGATTCCTAAAAATTGCAGCAACTTAGAAGCCTTCTTGCTTTTTGGCCCCCAGTGCTTCAGCACACTTAGAAACCTGTCTTTGAATCAGTTTGGGTAGTGTTTCATGTGGTACATTTACTTCTTTCTAAGTTCTCTGTGGAACAACTTGCTGCTCCCTTCTTCCATGACAAAGGCTGCCCATCTCAGTCACCCCTCAGCACAGGTGAACCCCAACACAGCCGAGATGACATGCATATCTAACTAGTGTGCAGGTAGCAGCGACCTTGAGAGCTTCATGATGGTAACCACAGCATTTGCAAGTCCTTGCATTTCACGTTACCAGTAGAAATGTTTTTAATGGAATACATACTCTCAGGCAAGCCATAAATTCAGGCCCACAAACACATAGGTACAGATTTAGGTATTGCTTAGTCTTTCTTATTTTGGGGAGGCTTTTGCAGTCTGCTACGCTGTGGTGGGTTAACCTTGTCCGGCTGCCAGACACCTGCCCAGCTGCTCTCTCACTCCCCCTCATCAACAGGAGAGGCAGAGAAAATAAGATGAAAAAGTTCGTGAGTTGAGATAAAGACAGGGAGGTTTTTTAGCAATTGCTGTCATGGGCAAAACAGACTTGACTTGGGGAAAATTAAATTAATTTTAATTTATGCCACAGGAGGGCTGGGAGATGGGCGCTTGTGGTCATTCCAGTGATGGTTGGTCAGTGGTGGGTCTGTTGAGCCGGCTGCATCCAGCACAGGGCAGCCTCTGACCTCTTCTCACAGAAGCCCCTGCCCTGCTGCAGCCCCCCTGCTACCAAAGCCCGGGCACGTACACCCAATACATACACACATTTCCATCCTGTGCTGTGCTGCACGGGCCCAGGCCAGCCTGACCCCTGGCCTCCAAGCAGATGTCTCCAACTTTTCTTGCCTGCTGTCAGGGTAAGTAGGTGATGGGCTCTCACCCGAATGTTGATTCTGAGCCCGGCTTGTGGAGGCCCCCTTTGATGTTTTATTTTGGCTTCTCGCCAGGGGGTCCGATTTTTAAAGCGCTGGGGTAATGATCAGATTATTATTATTATCCCTGCTGCAGAATTCACTGTTCTGCAGACGTTGTGTTTCCTGCTCTCTTGCTGGGTAGATAGTTAGCAAAATGTCCCTGAGAAGGACACGTCACCAGATGCAAGATCCGTTTCTGCGATGCTGGGAGGAATAACACACAGTCTGCAGAAAGTTGCCTGACTGTTCATATGTTTATGTCACAAACAATGGCTCGCTCTTCACTGCTTCCCTAAGTTACCCATCCCAGAGCACTATTTGGAAACAAGTACAATGCACTTGGTGGGTCAAGAAAAGCCTTCCTTGCTTTTGTTCTGAATACCTGGTAGTGTATGTTAGCATGTCAGAATGCAGGGCCATGTGTGCAGCGTAGTAAAACTCAGTCTGGAATTAATACCTGCCTGGTGTTTGCTATGGACTCAGGCAGGAAATTCAGCTTTATCAATCTTTATAAGTATTTGTGCTTAACTCTTCAGGATAAGTACCATTCAGATTTATGGACTGCCCAATTTATTAATCTGAGCAAAAAGAAGACAAAAATATATGTGATCCGTTGAATATCCTATCTTTTGGCAGATCAGGAAGACGAAAAAAAGTACTAAACACTTGCCTGGAATAGAAGTCTTCAAATATGATCATTTTATGTAGAAATAAGCTGGCAGAGCAACAAAGGTTGCCTATATTTAACATTGATAGCATTTTACTGCTAGACACAGTGGCTAACTCAGATGTCAAAAAATAAGAGACTTTGCACAAAAGCTGGTATTTATTCATTTAGTGACACTCTTCCTAATGCTACCCAAACCAGCATGTGTTGGTCTAATGGCCCTTCTGTATCTCCCTTTTTATATCTCTGTAGCTGTTTGGAATTTGGAAATTCTCGATTACCGTCTGTAGTGTAACATTTTGAAACTATGCTTAAGCGTAAATGTATTTTGATGCCCCTGTTTGCTTTAAATGGCAGAAACACTGAATATAAAATAGAATATATTAGCAGTTTGCTGACTTAAAAGATGTCATTTATTGTGACGCAGAAAGAGTTAATCCTAGACTTTTAGCTCTGAGCTTAGTTTATTGAGCTTCTGGATACACGTGTTAATTTTCTCAGATGAGGGATAATGGATGTCACTTGAGAAAACAGTACTGATTTGGGTTCTTTCATAGTTTGTGGGTTTATGTCCCACATGGTATAGAAGCAGGCTCTGGGAGATTGCCTGAAATATGCCTGGCCTCTCAGCTGCACTAAAAATAATTCCTGCTTCCCATGTTTCTAGAAGTAATTCTGAGATGCTGCAAACCTTATAGGCTCCTGGTTTAGGAAAAAGATTTCACTTCAGCTTTCAAATAGTGATAAGGGAATGGTCTTTAGGGGTGAATGGTGTGTTTCTAAAACACTCCTTTGTACGAGTGTACATGTGTTTTGGAGTTTTTTTGTTTTGTTTCATCACTTTTGTTATGAAGTGTTCTTGGTTGGGTGACCTTCTTTCTTTGAGAGCAGCAGTTCATATTCGATTTTGGCAAAATGGGTTTGATAGTCCTTGCTTTACTAAGCACTAGCACCTAGATGATAGTAATTCACCCTCTAATACCCCCAGAAAACCTATTTATGCAGAACTTGACATGATTTGCAGTCTCCGTAAAAGAGGAACATAGGACTTAAGCAGTGCCTAGAATTAATTTTTTGACCTCCATTTCAGTTATTGGTTGAAGGCTCTTCAGACAACTGAGCTGTTCTTGCTATAACCTGGCAGTTAGCACCTTATAACAGAGTCGCACTATCAATTCTGTGGCATTCATGCCTCTCCCTCGTAATGTGAAGGGGAAAAATTGCAAGGGAAATCGCTGCCCAGCATCGGTGAGTTTAAGGCTGCCAGTAAAATTGATCTTAGTAGCGATAATAGTCCAATTTAAGCCAACACAATCACAACCTTTTTATTAATACTGGCTTACCGTTGTCCATTTTAACTGTAGCACATTGCCAGTGAATGCCAAGAAGCATCCCGAAGTCAGAGTACTTGTTTGAGATTTGTGATCAGCAGCACATACAGGTTCAGAGGCATTATTTTATTTATTTGTTTCCAGGGACAGAAAAAAGTGCTGGCAACTAACAGTTTTGAGAGAGCTTTTTTTCCAATACCTATTTTAGGGAAATGTGTGAATGGAAAATTTTGTTTCCATGAATTCAGATAACATCTGCATTAATATGGTATATCGTAAGGATCATTAATGTTCAGAGTATATTATCAGGTGTTCTCTAATGCACTTTTGATGAGCTTTAATGATGCTTGCTGTAGTGTTTTTTCGTCTTTTCTCTCCCTCCCCTTTTTTTTGCTGCTTGATTGTAATAATGACTTAACCCAGGTGGTAGACTCTATCCAGAAAGTGCCCAAGGGAAATATTATTCCCTAGTACCAGCAAACATCACAGATAGTCACTGAGTTCACTATGGTAGTTTCCCCAGGAGAGAAGATCTTGGCTCTCCCCTTGGGTGTCTGGACCTGCCCCCCATTTGCAGTCTAATAATTTGGCTTTGGGAGGAGATGGAGAAACGGCAGAAAGAAACGAGATGAAAAACATAAGTGGAGGGGAAGGAGAGAAGCCAATAATGCATGGTAACTTGTAAAATTACTGATTTCTGTTAGAAAATAACTTGTTATAGAATCAAATCCTGGAAAGTGCTTGGATCATTTGTAGATGATTAATAAGGAGCACAGCGCAGTTTAAAACGGCAAGGCTGAGTACATGCAAGCACGGAGATTTTTCTCTTTAGATATCTTGGGTTAGAAGTTGGTTGTGATTCATGCTAGCAAATACTTGCAGTTTTTGGAAAAAAATGATATTTGTTCTTGGTAATTATCTTTTATAGCTCTCTCAGTCTGTAGTGTCAGTCGGGAAACTTATTTTAAAAGCCATAGTTTGGTGGTCCTTTTTATGCCATCCAGTTGCTCAGAAAAGCAAGCTTTAAAGTAGGTGTCACAGATCTATTGTAGCTTCACTGAGTAGTGATGCCGTATGAAAGAGCAAAAGTGAAAATACAGGCAAAGGTGAAAGAAAAACATTACAAATACTTCAGCTGAGCAAGTTCTTTGTAGCAGTGAGTTTGCAGAGTGTCAGATATCACTCACTGTGTGCCATTAAGATTTACTGGCAGTAGCCAGCGCCTGCACCACAAGCAAGAGTAAATCATGTCGGTTGTTTAAAAGATGGTCTTGTAAGTTCACCCAGGTTTACAAGCACATGGGAAGAAGGGGGTTCTTTGTTTTCTTATTTTTTCCAAATCTCTGCTTTATTGTTCGTAGAAGAATTCAAAAGTAAAGTACCCGGGAAGAAAATTATGCTGTTAGGTTGCTTTTGGCTACACTATATTGAAAGCTATACTTTGCAAATGTAATCTGTAATGTGTGTAAAGGAAAAGGAGTCCTGTTGTTGCACACAATATTTTCCATTTTCTGTACAAAAGCTTGTTAAAATCATTTTGTGCCCTCCCCTTTTTAATGTCTTTTCCCAGGCAGCAGCTGAACGCGTGCCCCCATTGCCCCAAAGCTGGTGTGTGGCATGGGGAGATGTTTCGCAGCAAAGGGGAGGCTTGAGCACTGCTTCCCCACGAGTGGCCCTTTTGCCCAAGACAAATTTTCTTTGAGGTTGTTTCTACTTTCTGAAAGCACTTTGCACCATCTCTTAATCTGTCCACATCTGCCCCTTTTAGGCTGCAGCAGGCCCTTAATATTCTCCACGGATGGGGCAAGACTGGAAGGACCCAGTGCAAGTCTCCTAAAATGGAAATGAAAAACCTAAGTGATATCTGGCCCGAAACTGTTTTAGATTTCTCTTGGAAAAAAGAGGCTTTTTAGTGGTCTTTTACTTTTGGGAGCATGGTTTCTCTCCCCAGTGAGATGCATTTTGTGTCAGCTGTTTCTATATTAAAAAAGTCTCCTGAAATAACTGCTCTTGGCTTGTCAGCATCTGGCAGTCCTCTCCTCCTGAAGCAGGCAAGACCACGGTCCCGCATGAGCATCCAGGACCTCACCCCGTCTCGCCCCCACGGAAAGGGGGGTGCCCAGCCCGGCCGGGGTCACAGGTGGGGCAGCCCAAATGGATTGCACCGCGGTTGCTTCTGATCTGCCTGGCCCATGCACGCACACCCCGATTAAATTTCTCCTCTTGTCAGTCCATTAAACCTCCCAAAGTGATTTGTTCTCTCTGGAGAATCGAGGGAGAGGGGGTGGAAAGGTAAAAAGAGAAAGAAGGAGGAAAATAAAGAAGGGCTGGCGGGGGGAGAGGGTGAACCTAAAATGAGTAAAACAGAGCTGCTGAATCCAATAGCCAAGTACTACATTATAGACTCCCAGTTTGGATATAAACAAAATGTTTCCTTAGAGCAGAACCTCATCCAAAAGTTAGAAAAATTGTTTTCCAGAGCTGAAACAACCACGGTCTGTCCTGCCTCAGGAGCAGGAGAAGACGGCTTACTCTCGCACCCCTCTCCTTACCCCCCAGCGCTCTCCGCACACCCATGCACACATCAGCCCCTGGTTTGCACTGTGAGCAGTCGGTGGGACACTTTTGAGAGGCTGCTTATGGTTTCATAGTTGGATCCCTGGGTGATTTCTGTTGCCCGGGGCAGGCATCTGGCTGTCCTGGCTCTTGTGGAAATTGTGCCTCTCACTGCTGCCAAGTCCTGCCCTTCCTTGGGGCAGGCCCATGGGTGCTGCCATGGGCGCTGCGGCTAGAAGAGCCCAGCCACTCACATAAGGACAGGCACCATTTTCTGCCACTCACCTTGTCTCAGCTGCCCGCATCCGTCTATCCAACTCTTGGCCTGATTTGTATCGTCTTCTCACAGCACTGTGTTGACTTTCCATGCATCTCAATGGCCCTCATTTAATGTGACCTAGTGTGACCAGCCAGCTTTGTTGATATGTTGTTCGACGTTGCTAAATTGTGTGGGCTTTGCAGGCCAGTGGTGCGTCTTGTGTAGCACTGTGTGACAGCGACCACCCCACAGCGGCTTCCCCTAACGTCCCTTCAAAGGGTCCAGGGACAGAGCAGGGCAAGGCTGGGTCTCTTGGCGGATTTCAGGTCAACCAGGTTCTTGGTTTTGAGGAGTCTGCACCTCTTAAAATACCATTCCACTAAATGAAAAGTGTTTTCTAGCAAAAGAAACCCATGCCAAAAGAGCACAACTGTTGTCACCAAAGTTAATAAAAGTAAGGAAATTAATACTTATAGTTGACCTCCAATACCTAGGCACAGTGGGGTGTAGCAAGGAAGTAGTTAGAAAGGCACCATGGTGAGCCTGAGCAGTGAATTACCTTATTTTTATTAACTTTCTGACAACCTCAGTGAATTTCCTTTCTTTTTATGAAGTGATTAAAAAAGCTAATCAGATCATGTAATTAAAATACATAATTACACAATCTCGGAGTTTTTCATAATTACTGTACATGGTAAATATTGTTACCTGATAACACTTTGCACAAAAATTTTTGACAGGAATTTGTGTAGGCTGGTTAGGAGGTGTCTGCTTTCCGGTGTTTGCAATGGAAGCTTCTCTAATGACATTAGATAGATAGTAAAATGTTTTAAAATGGAAAATATAGCGAAACTCTAAAATAATGACTCAGTTGTCTTTTTTTAATGTTTCTGTAGGTATCGGGCAGCTGGTATGTGTTGACACGGTGTTTTTCTGTGCATTTATAATGTCTCTTTCCTTTGTGCTCACACCTCTGCTTTGTATTTTGTTAGGTACCACCCACTGGAAAACGGGTGGTAGTTTTGATACAAAGCGATACAGTAAGAAAAAAATCAGATCAGATCCAGTATCTTAATTCCAGCCAAAGAACTGTATTAAGATGGAGTCACTCTTAAGCCCGTGTAGAGTGGCTTCAGGGTAGACATGGTGTTGCAACCTTCCTGACATCAGGTAGCCAGGAGGGGCTGTGGTTATTTTCATAGGAAATCCAAAGATACCAGGTGTGATAATCCTAAATAGTGGGAACACTGATTAAAAAAAAAAAGTCTGGTGTGTCTTTAACAATCAGCTCCCAGGAATCCAGGACCCCAGCCTCTAAAGTGAATCATTTGAAATTGTACATTTACTGCTGTATGTCAGTCTAATATTTACTACTCAGAAGATTAGTTATACACAGATGCTCCATGGCTGAGGTGGAGTTTCCGTTTTTCAACAGAAGACGTTGAACTCCTATCTTAGATAGAGACAGATAATTCAGTCTTGATGGGGAGCCGAGGTTGGTACTTCCGTAACTCTTGGTACTCGTACTTTCATGTGCTAAACTGAGTGTGAGATGGAGGAAGTGGAATTTAGTTTCACAAGTAATCCTGGCTAAAGGTGTGAGGAAGCAGTTACTGAATTTTTATTCAACCCATTCATTTTTCCATTTTTGTTTGTTTTTTCAAGGGTGAGATGGGCTAAAGATCCTATTTCAGACAGCAGTCCAGTTATCTGTGGCCAGAAAATTATTTTATCATGAAAATTTTTGCCTTATTTTCTAGAACTAAAATAAATAATAGAAAAGCCTTGTCAAAACAAAACAAAACAATGTGAATTGTATCTGGGGTAGCTTGTTCTGTCACTCTCCTACGGGAGACACCAGAGTTGCCCAGTCTGTGGTTCTGTCTGGGCAGGGAATTTCAGCTGTGGGTCTGGGAAAGGGGCATGACAAAACCGAATGGATTCCAGGTAGGTGGCAAGGGTTTTTCGGTATTTACAGGTATTTGGGATGGTAGTGTTTTTGTAAGTGAAGCTGGCCTGAGCTTTAAAACTCTTTGTGTCATTTATGAAAGCAATTTTTCATTTCTCCCCAAAATTTAAATTGCCCATTCAGTTATGACTGGCTTATTGACAACATTTCTTCATTTAGACAGCCAGTGTGTGAGCTTAAGTAGCCAGAAGTCCCTGTTTTACATCTTTATGATGCTAGAGATGGGATACAGTCTCTTCCAGGTACCTGCCCATTCCATTTCAGCAGTAGGTTTTTGGTAACTCCTCTCTGCCACACTGCACATGGAGTTTCTGGGCATCCAGCCCACACCAGAGATCTAGGTGCAGGTACAAAACCTTTTGACACCTGGAGAAAAAAAACAAAAAAAATTGGGTTGGGCAGGGGAGCGCGTGTTCCTGGCCATTAATTGCCTGGAGATGGTTTCTTAAACACATCTGGTTCTGGAGGTGCATGTATGTCTATCAAACCTCTGATGCCTGATTTCCCTGAGGGTTTGTTTGTTTGTTTGTTTGTTTGTTTGTTTGTTTTTCTTCATTTGTGCTTTGCTGTTACTGTTTTCGGTTTTTGACCATTTCTTCCTCTGCAGGAAATGTGCCCCCATCCCAAACACCCACCTCCAGCTTCCACCTACTTTTTAATTTATCGGACCCCTATATAGAAACTGAATGCTTTCTGTACCTGTAGTATCAAGATGTATTTTTCTAGGGTAAATTCAATCCCTCTCTCCCTACTGCCTCCTTATTCCTTTTACCGAGTTGTTTAGTCTGTTAACATTCCCAGATACTTTTTTGTAAGTATAGCCAGTGCTCATTATGTGGGTAGAGTTAGAGAGAAAGCTGTTGACTATAGCTTTTCCCTTTATTTCATTTAGTTCTCTGATATCAGTGCCAATGTCTGTGTGAGACCACTCTCAAATGGCAGGAGTGCTGTTTGGGAGAAATGGTGGGGTAAGAGATATTTGTTTTCAAGTGCCAAGACATTTGCTGTCCCTCCTCCTCTTCAGGGATGAATTGAGATGATTCAATGTATGCTCCAACCCTAATTTTAAACCCATTTAAGCAAATAATTGTGCCCTGCACCTTTCCGCATTATAAATTCACTCTCTAATGTATCTGTCTAAGGCACAGAGACAGTTACTAACTAGAATAAATCGTACAATTCACATTTGTGGGAGGAAAAAAAAGCAACCACATACATGCAATCAGATGGAAACCTACATTGTTGGTTAAACTAGAGCTATCTGAATACAGACCTAAAACTGTACCAAACAGTTCAGGAGGAAGATACGTTTGCAGTTGGGGAGCTTTACGGAAAGTGCCGTCCTGTTCCGGTACGCGGGCAGAGCGTGGTACCTGCAGCCGAGGCTGGAAGCGCAGCCGTAGCTGGAGGGGAAGTTTCTGCTGGGCTCTGTGCGTCTCTTGGCAGGAGCACGGGGGGGCCGTAGGGGCTGTCGTCTCCTGGCTGGATTCGCTCTGGCTCCCCAGCTGCGCTCCCCCTCCCTGCCTGCCTGTGCTGATGAGCATCCTCCCTACGGGAGGCTTTCTCTGGAGCGTGGTCGGTGCTGGCTGACATCCTGAGAAGCCCCTAAAGAATTTAGAGACTCGAAAAGTCTCTCTGCAGACTTACGGTGTAGGAGACAGGGCACAGCATGGGCTGATCTCACCTGACCCCCTGGTGCCCGCAGGAGAGGGCTATCCGGTGTGCCGTGACCCCATGGTGCTGCAGCGTGGGCACCCCCGCAGCCTGCACGGGCACTCAGCAAGGTCGGTTGTGGGATCCCTTCCCTGGGCTGTGCCAACACCAACGTGAGTCCTGGGAAGACAGACCTTAGCTGTCGCTGCAGCTCTTCTATTGAAAACCTGGGAGCACAGTCACACGATTTGTCACTGGGCCCTTCAGTCAAAAGGGCAAAGATGTGTTGGAAGAAGAGAGCAGCTTTCGGCGGCCGGTTATGTTGTGTGGTCCAGTGCAAGTCCTCAGATCACAGATTCCGGGTCACTGCCGGTTAGACTTGAAAGGTCTCTCACGTGGCACGTTTGTTGTAGGGGAACACGAACACTGATGTACCAAGAAAGATTCTTACTGGGTGGCAAACGCTTTTGTTGGCTTGCTTGTTTTAAAAGCCATTTCTTATTTAAAATGATGGATACTGGTAGTGAAAAAGAAGTAGCATTACCATACAGCGTGGAATACACATCTCTCCTAGGCAAGCCATGCTGTTTGGCTTTCATCTTGCATAGCACAAAATCTATAGTTATTTTCTTTTTAAACCTTTGAGTTATTTCTGTCAGGTGTTGATAAGTGGAGAACTTCCTTCCCACCTCTGTTTAATGCAGTTCCCCTCAAGCCACTCACAAACACAGTGCAGATTCATGACCGATGTTTATCTAAATGATACTCAGGAATGTGCTTCGTATTCAGCAGTGCACTTTTACATTTGCGGCTATTCTTTTTTCATTTTAAATGAAATATTTTTAAAAAATTGTTCACTATAGCAAACCCAGAGTCTTAACTATTGTACTGTGCCATAACACGTACCGTCCCTGAGGCATGGGAGATTTCCTTAGCTGGAGCAAACCCTGTCTCCAGGCTTGGGTCGGGTGGAGCTGGCAGCTTCATTAGCTCCAGGGGTACCCACTGGGTTTACTGGGGCACATGAGCCCCTCCAATGCCAGGCGGATGAAGGCCCTGAGGAGCTACACTCACCAGAGTAGTGGACGCTGGGATGTTCACAAGTGCAGCTTCATTTCCACTGTTGGTGTTCGCGTGAAGTCTTGACTGTGAATTCATGAAAGGGACAGAATACATGCACCTTTCTGAAAATATCTCTATGTAGAACTGACTGTATTTCATATTTATGTTATTTAAGTTTTCAGAAGTGTTAAGCAACTGCTGTTTCTATTGATTTCAATAGGATTGATGTGAACACACAACACGTTTTGGAAGTCAGACCAATAACGCATATGCGTAGCTATAAAACAGGTTACTTGATACTGTCTGTCACATGTAATTTATTGATTTTTCTTCCCTGGTTCTTTGAAGGCAGTATAAAATCTGGATGTTGTTGTTTTTTACTGTTTGTTTATTGCTGAGTAATTTCAGCCAACATGTGTTTTTCAGCATTAGGTCTATTCATCATGAACGTCAACCCATTAAGTTTGTAAGTGCGTCACAGTTTTCCCACCTAGATCAAAATGAGACTCTGGAACAGCCTGCTCTTTTTGACTTAACAAGCTGGTTTTATTTTCCCCTGCAACTTGCTCTAATAATATGACCAGCTTTAAATTCCTCAGGCCAGAAAGCTTGGCAGTAAAGTCCTGTGCAGGGCTGAGGTTTGAAACATGAGGTTTTTCTCAGGTTTGGAACATGGCAATTGACATCCCTTCTGCTGAGCACTGATGGAAAGTACTCATTTGGGAGCAGAAGTCTGTTCTTGGGAAAGTTCTTTTCATACGTTAAAGACAGGGACTGCAAACCAATTTTCCTTGAGGTCAGGTTGCTGACATAGCATCAGTTGAAGATCTCATCATAGAAAGCCATCCTAGCAATCCAGTCACTTTTAGTGACCCCAGCCAGAAGACACAGAACAGTTGTGGTGTCTGGTCCCAGTTTTCTCCATTCTTAGTGTTTCTTTTGTCTGAGGGTTGACACACGGCCAAAAAGTTGAAAGAGAGCTCTGCAGAAATGGAAACACCACTCTTAATATTGCCTACCAGCACAGAGGTAGATGTGTTTGTCTTAGCGGTTACAGCAGCTTATCAGGGGGGTCTTGGCAAAACTCTCTTTGTCCTAGTTTGCCACTGCCCCAGTTTTAAAGGCACTTGCTCCTCCAGATTGCTGCCCACGCCATCAAAATGAGCTCTGACTTGATTCTGCACAAGCTGAATATCCTGTGGGAAAGTGCTGCCTGTCCTTGTCAGTGCTGGCTTCCAGGGCTCCCTGCTCATCGTGCAGGATATGACCCTTAAATGAATTTTATGAATGAGCTAAATGGATTGTAATTGACGACTCAATCTTCACTTGAAAGTACGATTCAGAAACATGAAAATGAGCACAGTAAGCATTAAATTAAATCACACTGATCTGGTCAGTTCATGGAGAAAAGTCTGTCTCTCTGTAATTTCGGATTCTGTATTCATTGAGTTTCTCCAAACGGCAGCTAGTCTGTATTTCTGATGCCCGCTTATGGGTGTGAACTGAGGGAAAGAACGCGAGCAGAGTCTGCCTCACCACATGTGCCTGAGGGTACTCAGCAAAACAGCCTGAGAACAGGTGCCTGCTGGATTTGAGATCTGCCTGATCAGATGGGAGGGAGGAAATCATAAATCTAAGAAATTCATCTCATGCATTTCATCCCACCAGAAAGGCTCTTCCGCTGGCCACATCTCCACGAGTGGTTCAGAGTCTTGATGCTTGGGTTTGTGCTGTATGGGAAGTGCCCTCCCTGCTAACAGTAACAAAACACGAGGAAGGGAAAACATCTTTATGTATAGATGAGAAAAGGACTTCCCTTGTGTGTATCGCAGAGACCTTTATGGAGGCTGATGCTCTTCCACTGCTCAGGGCTGGACCTTTGGCTGTGCAAAGCGGGCAGTGCAGGGGGCAGGGGTGGCCCCGGTCCTGCTGCGACGAGGGCAGGCTCTGCAAATCTGCCATGGGGTCTGCTCAAAACGTTGCAAACGCCCCGCTTCTATCCTTAGGTTTAGATAAAAAATGAAGCAGGCAAAGCTCTTAACCGCTGTGTGTTGTCTCTTTGTTTTGTATAATCAAGTGTTGAAATAATGATAAATGTTGACATCAAGTAGCAAGAAGTGCAGAATATAATTGTGTGAGTATAAGGCCAATAGGGTCATATGAAATTTGTGCTCTGGCTAGCATAATATGACAAAATATTAGTAACAATTAGCATAAGTACTACCATTTATTATAACTAATTTTATAACTAATTATTATAAGTAATAATTATTCTACTAGGATTATTTTCCTAAGGGCTTTGTCATTCCTTATGTTCGAAAGTTGTACATGTCATAGCTGAAACTGTAATTTTATAGTACTCTCTCAGTGTGACTATTGCATCTGTGAAGTGTGCGTGCGACCCTGTATACAGATTTATTCTTTTACATCTGTCTTACAATGTGCCTTCTTGCTAAATGCTCTGTAGGTATCAAAGCAGGCCAGAATGGCACAAGACCCTCTCGGTAGCAGGGTAAGCATGAGCAGCAAGCTGTTAAGATCTTTCTGTTAATTCATTGATGATTTTGCCGGTATCATCTTCTAATCTCGCTTAAAAAAGACTGAATGTACAGTCAAACATTTCTGCACAGCAAATTGCTAGCAAAATATATGTATAATCCTAACATTTTGGTAGAAATAGGGTGAGTTATTATTGATTCACAGAGCACGACAAAACATCACTGCATGAATTAGCAAACAGCTGTTTCTAATTTGAGTTTAGAACTGTACACAGAGGAACTTGTTTTAGTGTTCACTCCTTTCATTTATAATGAATTTTAATCACCGCTACAGGTGAGAAAAATGTAGAAACAAGCTTGTATCTTGTGGAAGAAACAAAGGAGAGACAGATGCTAACAGATTTACAGTCTGTGATAAAAGGAATGTTTTGGTACACTTTACATGTAATTAGAGTGCAGCTGTTTTCAGTCCCAAGTCCATGATGCACAGCAGAATATAGTATCTGCTGCTTTTCCAAAGGGAGTAAAGAAAAACAGTGATTCAACTCTGAAAGCATTTAGTTTATTCCTAGATCTAACATAAAACTTTCTCCTCCACCCCTTATTATGCCATTTATTGAAGTGTGAAATAACTTATTTAATGATATGTTAATTTTTTGTTACCACCAAAATACAGACTGTTTGACATAAGAAAAAAATAATGTTAAAAATAACTTCCTGATTTTATCATCTGTATGGAATTATTTATCATCCTATCGATGGTCATTACTGAGTCTTGGTATCTCTGCTAATGGGAGACGAGGGCTCAGGCTTGCGTTACTCTGGCTTAACA
The DNA here is from genome assembly GCF_963924245.1 of Chroicocephalus ridibundus. Classification (NCBI taxonomy): domain Eukaryota; kingdom Metazoa; phylum Chordata; class Aves; order Charadriiformes; family Laridae; genus Chroicocephalus; species Chroicocephalus ridibundus. Next base: position 80,023,026 of record NC_086287.1, read on the forward strand.
AGTTTCTGTGTATCAGCTGAGCTTCAATAGACATTTTTGTGTGTACTTTTAATTTGCAGCAGAAAAAAGACTAATTAGATGTATCTTTGATCACTATAGAAAGGTTTAAACAAAGTCAGTGAGGTTTAAACCATCTATGTGTAACAGTTTATCTGCAGCAGACATCCCAGCAAGTTTAATGTTTGAAATTCTGCTCTACATCTTGTGCTGATTTTGTATTCTAAATACCAAGTTACTCTCTGCATGAGAAGAAAAATTAGATTATATATACTTTCCATTGAGCCAGAAGTCTGTCTGTCTTTTTTAAAAACTTCACTTAAAAATGAATTGCAGTGCAAAGCTGAGAAGGTGGAAAAAGAGTCACTAACTGTTGGTAATTTAGTCCAACATAAATGCTTACCACATAAGCATATAATTAGGTATAACTGCATTTTTCTCAGGTCACAGATAATCATGAAAGCATGGCCTGTGGTGCCACTTATATTAGCACCTCTTAGTTTTTTATCCAATTTTAGGTTTGTTTTGAACACTTTATATATGCTTTTATACATGTATATTGAAAAAATGGCATAGTCCCTTAAAATAAAAACCAATGAAGGCTGTTTTGTGAAGAAGCTGATGTTGCTGAAGGCTAAAGCTGGGTATAAAGCTCTTCAGAGCAGCCTGAACTGCCCAGAGCTCCTCCTTAGTGCCTTGCCTGAGGGTGGGTTGACCGATTCTGGGGGACAGTTGCATGGTATCTCTGTAGGGATAATTATAAATAAGTTGTAGAAATCTTTTTTCTATTGTTTCGTGAAGCGTGTTTGAGTGCGCGTTAATGCTGGGTGTCAGTCGCAGCCCAGCAGTTACGATACCATTAAAAGATCGGTGCAGTGTCACTGTAAAAAGGCTTCCATTGCCACAAGAGCTGGTGGTTCGCAGTCCACTAAGGCCTTCTGTGGCACAACAAACAGAAGCTTCCCTGAAGCTAATATATGCATAGAAAATTGAGTTTGGAATATTAATGATATTTTTTATTATTTAATTTGTTAAAACTGCGCGGGAAATATGTGGAAAAATGGAGCTAAACACTACAACAAAAAATTTAAGTAAAAAGCTGTCACAGTGAACTGAAAATATTGAAACTTAAAACATTTGCTGTGTAAACTTGCTTTGCATTATTTCACACCAGTGCCGCAGTGTAAATGAGCAGCGTATGCTCTGTGAGGTTCTTACTATAATCCATTGTAATGATCTATCCTTGGCTGTAATACATAGTGCAGCAATGCAAAATTTGCTGTAACCAGTACTGAAGATTTCTCAGCCCTCGGTCTCTGTGTTGTATTCTCATAGTTAAGCATCTGTGATAATAATAATTATTTAAATTGAGAGCATTTCTATCAGGCCTTCCATCTGAGGATGTCTCGGGGTTTCACAGCTATACAGAAGCAAGCCCTACAATTTGCCCTTGAAGAGCAGATGGCTTTTTTCTATTATGGAGATGAGGAACTGAAACACAGTTCAGAAGCGTGTCTTACGATGATGCCAAGCTCGTTTTCAAAAGTAACTTAGTTTTTTGGGTGCTAGAATTCCATCAACTCTCAATAGCCTAAACTGATTTGAGTGCTTTGACCATTTTTAAATTGTGTGCCACAGAAAGACTCGGAGAGAACCGGGAATCTGAACTTAAATCAAACAGCAATCCTTTCCTCAACAACTGATTTTTTGTTTTTGTTAATTTAACTATTTCTTTTGTGCACTAGCTAGAGGAATAAACTTCATAGAATAAGACCACCTTCCAAATCTAACCTCCTTGGTTTATTGTCCTGTATGGAGATGTCTTCTGGGGTCTGGAGGGGAGTCTCGAAGTTGCCTCTTTGGCCAAACCCTGGATATTTTGTTGATGCCAGGGCAGGTTGTGCGGCTGCTCCTGAGCCCCGTGGTGCTCAGTCTGTGCTGTGTTTGTCCGAAAACCAGGTGGAACACACTGTCCTCCCGTACTGTGGTGGCCACATTGCAAGGTGCCCGTGGTGTGGGGGGGACGTATGGAGGCCCTGTGGAAGAGCCACCTGAACCCTCCATGTGTAGAGGAGAGAGAGTAGGGATGTTTTTCACTGGAGGGGAACCCAATGGTGCTCTACATTGGTAAACAAGAGGGTTTAGGCAAGGACGAAGTTCAGGGACAGGAAATGGTCCCTCTGTGCATACCTTTTGTTCTTAAGAGAAAAAAGCAGCCGGCTGGGGAGAGCCCGGGTTCATGCAGCCCCTGCCCACAAACGCTGACCCTGGAGCTGGGGCCGTGCGGGCGACCGGGCAGCTGAGGAAGCCTGTCCCTCTGCAACCACTTCAAATGTGGCTCGGCTCTAAGTCTGGCGGGAGCGTAATGTTTGCCGTTAGCTTTGAGCAGGGAGGTGGGGGAGTGTTTGCAGGGACTATGAAATTTTGTCTGGTTGATTTTATTTCTATTAGCAAAATAACTTTGAAATAATAAATATATCAATGTCATCAGTGTATGCTGAGATGACAGTGCTGCTTACTCCTGGCAATCTGTGATGTGCTGTTTGTCTCCTTTCTAAGAGAGATCACATTTTTTAAGGCTTCATTTTATTGTTTTAGCTTCATGAGTATATTTCTGAACTTGGCTCATGTTATCTGGAAGATAAACAGAGAATGAAGTATGATTTATTCTGCAGTTTGGCCAAATTGCTCTTATTAGAAGGAAAAATACATTTATTGAATGCATTGAGGCTGGAATTAGCTCCTCAGTGATGATGATAAATGCTTGCAGTCCCATAAACGTGCTGAACATTAAGTTGCTAAATTACTGTACCACTTTGAGATTGATTATCAAGTTCGGCCCTTTATGCTCCATGACCCGCACATATATCCTGAGGACTACTGACATTCTGAAGCTTCCTTAATGCTCTTTTTTTCCTAATTAAACTTTTTATTGAATTTTCTTACCCTTTTAATACTTGTTTTGATTCTCTTATGCGCAAATGACAAAAGCCTTGCACCAGCCATGTGATTCTCTATTTTAGAACAGTCCCACTTTGCAGGATTAGCCATTTTTAATGACTTTAATCTCCTTTTTGAAAGTGATTTTTCTCATTCTGCTACATTCCTTTGATTGCATTAATGTAGAATTATTATTCTAACCGTCATTGCCAGACATGTCACACCACATCTAGAATATATCTTCCCACTAAAATATTACTCTGGTAAAATACCTTAGAATTTCCTTCTCAGTTCATTATAGGTCTTTTCTTCAATTTAATATGGCAAGTTAAAATTAACAAGGCTATTTTTCATTCCATAAAGAGATTAATGATAATGAGTTTTCCCTAATTTCTTCAGTTTAGGCCTTCAGTAATTTAGTATCTTGTTTGTATAGCAAGTCAAGGTGGGTAGTTTCTGGGGCTTAAAGTTTCCTAATTCTTTTTAAATTGTAAAAGTATGAGAAAATGGTGCAATAAAAAGAATCTAGAAGTTAAACAAGAAAATCGGTGAAAGGTCTAAATCAAGCTAACAAAAGGAGACAATCTTTGCTTTCAACTGTCTATGTAAATGCTTCCATTTTTATTACAAACCCAGCTTTTCAATCTGAGAAATGTTAATTTTTTTGAATACAAATTATATTAGCACAGCAAGGTCTTTGTGCATCACTCACAAAGTAATACCAGCTTTCTTTGATTTTGTTTTCTGAATAGCCCAATATGTTTGAAGAGCAGCAGCTGGAGGGAAACTGGCCCCGTTTGAATGTTAGAATGCATTTTGAGGTAGATCGGTTTGTTTCAGAGGAAAAAAAGAGACCTTCTAAAAGATTTGTTCGATTTGCATGGTGGGCCAATGTAATGGCTGGCATAAGCACATATGGATGTAACGAAGTTAAAGCAGTTGGCCCAGCCTGTGTTACCCCTGGATTTGGCCCATTGCATCTACAGTTTCAAAGCTGAACAATGGAGCTTTATTCATTGGAGTGCTGGGGTTCTCCCCGGCGCAGTCCTTCTGCTGCCCCTGGCCAGCACAAGGCGCGAGTAGTCTGGCTGCAAAAGGGAAAATATTAAAAATGCATATATTTTTATAACAGTTCCTGTAAAGTGGACATTTTAAATTATTTTAATTACAGCCAGTAAACCTGAGCAGTAAATAACACAATGACGATGTGCTTTTTCCCCCTCTTGTTGTTGTTTTTCTCTCCCCCCCCCCCCCCCAGCAGACAACAGTAGCAGTAGCAAACGCAACATGTGCTGCCCTAGTTCAGGCCCAGCATCCCCCTCTTCTCCCCTTTGTCTCCTTTCCCCTGGAGGAGCCCAGCTGGCGAGAGGAGGGAATTAGCCAGCCCTGAGCTACCGGCACCTCCCCGGGGCCCCTAATCCAGGCGCTGGCAGCCGGCTGCCTCCTTTCCTCCGACGGCCCGTGGCCACAGGTCCGTGGGGACGGAGCCCTGGATGCGGCTGGCGGCAGAGCTGGGGGGACGGGGCGGGCGGGGGGACGGGGGCTCCCCGGGGGCAGAGCGAAGCTGTGCCGGCAGCAGGGCGGGCGGCGGAGGTGGCTTAAATTGGGAACATGAGGCTTTGTTGCAGCCACGGAGAGAGACCGGTTCATGGTCGGGGGAATGAAGCCTGAGAAAAGTTTATGTAAAAATCAGGGGCTCATCGCCTGTGTTTGAGGTTTGTGCTCGGCCAGGGTTGGAGCAGTTAGTTGAGCACAAAGACCTCGAGCATCTTAGAAGCGCGGTTGCTTGCCGAGAGCTGGGATGCCTTTCGGGAGCAGGAGGAAGCGCGTTCTCGGTGTCCAGTGTTGCTCCGGAGCAGGAGGTTTAGTTAGAGAGGAGCACGGGCAAGGGGAGCGGGCGCCTGACCCACGCATCCCAGAAAACAGGCAGCCCCGTCGTGCTGGAAAAGTTGTTTGGTGTGTGATTGTGTGGTTTAGTTTGTCCAAGGTAGCTCTCTCTTTTCCTGGGATGAAAAAGGTGGTCTTTGCCAAAGCAAACGGTGCCAGAGGAGCTAGCCTCTTGCGGTGGTGATATCCTCATTAGCCCAGCCTTTCTTTGAGAGCTACTCCGCTGTACATGTGCTCTTCCCTGCCTGGTGACTCTGTAGTTGGCAGGCACGAGGAGTGCGCGTGTGGCAGCCTACATGCACAGTTGGGGATTTTTTTATTGGTTTGTTTTAGTAAGAGCTGAAGTAGGAACATTAAATGTTTTATAAGGACAACGTATCTGGAGAACCGGTTCCTTTTTTGAATCTCCAAATGTATATGTGGTCAGCGCCTTTCCTCATTTACATGAATTTTATTTTTGCTTCATTCTGTGGTTCAGTTTTATATCGGACTAGTGGCATTTTTGCTTCACTCAACATCTCCGCATTTATTGGAATTAGGATATTTGAACTCGCTCTCTTCTGTTTCTTGTTAACAATTCTGTTTATGAAAGCTGCCAACATTTTATGTATTTTTCCTAAAATGACTGTTTTGCTGCTGGAGTTAGTGCTGTGTTTCTTTATGGTAATATCAAATTATAAAATATTTTCCAAAGCCTCATATTGAGCAAAGGAAATGGTTATTAAAACAGAGGCTGGGCCATTGTTGGTTTATCCTGAAGTTGGTTGTTTTGTGATGTCTTGAGATCTCCAGTGGTGATTTTCTGGGCTTTTTAAGCTTGTTTGTTTTTATACCAAGCAGGCAACATTACCTTTCATATGAATGAATGTGGTAATGGTGCAGATCTCTTCTCTGATTTTCTTTAGCTGTCTCAAATCTGATGCTTTTATTTCACCTAGATGTTCGACCGCTTTTGAGCAGCCTTTCATTCTGTTACAGTTTTGAGACAGAACTGAAGGATTTTATTTAATGGAGACATTGCTTAAAATCATCTTGACGTAGCATTTAAAAAGACCCACAAAATCACAGGTGATCACTTAACACTGTAGCTTTTTGAAATGTTTGTATTGCTTCGTTGCACATTGTGTTTTGCTTTCTTTATTCATTGTTTATTGCTTTACAGTACAGTGAGCAGGTGTTAAACCTGCTAAAGAAAAATTCTTTTTATTAATACTATATGTTGGCTTATTTGTGAATTATGTGTGCAAATATATTTTTATTTCTCCTTCTCAAACCTCCTTTGAAATTCAAGAGATATTTTTTTTAGTTGATTTTTTTTTTAAATGATGTAGTAGCAGAAGCCCATAGTGTTTGTTGAGAGCTTTGTCCTTATTTCACAGATGCACTGGGAATTGTTTTTAATCTCCTTTCTGCTTTCCCATTACAGATGGTGATGACGACCCACAACTCTCCTGGGTGGCTTCATCTCCCTCCAGCAAAGATGTTGCATCACCCACTCAGATGATAGGAGATGGGTGTGATCTCGGCATCGGGGAGGAGGAAGGGGGGACTGGCCTGCCGTATCCCTGTCAGTTTTGTGATAAGTCCTTCATTCGCCTGAGCTACCTTAAAAGGCACGAGCAGATCCACAGTGACAAACTACCTTTCAAATGCACCTACTGTAGCCGGCTTTTTAAGCACAAGAGAAGTAGGGATCGCCACATAAAGCTTCACACAGGGGATAAAAAGTACCATTGCCATGAATGCGAGGCTGCGTTCTCTCGCAGCGACCACCTCAAAATTCACCTGAAAACCCACAGCTCCAGCAAACCGTTCAAGTGTACTGTATGTAAACGTGGGTTTTCATCTACCAGCTCATTGCAGAGTCACATGCAAGCTCATAAAAAGAACAAGGAACATATGGCAAAGACTGAGAAAGAGGTGAAGAAGGATGATTTTATGTGTGATTACTGTGAAGAGACATTCAGTCAGACTGAAGATTTGGAGAAGCACGTAATGACACGCCACCCACAGCTTTCCGAGAAGGCAGATTTGCAGTGTATTCATTGCCCTGAAGTATTTGCAGACGAAAACTCGCTGCTCACACACATTCATCAAGCCCATGCCAACAAAAAACACAAGTGCCCTATGTGCCCGGAGCAGTTTTCTTCAGTGGAGGAAGTCTATTGCCACTTAGACAGCCACAGACAACCTGACTCCAGCAATCACAGCATCAGCCCTGACCCAGTCTTGGGGAGCGTGGCATCCATGAGCAGCGCAACGCCTGACTCCAGCGCATCGGTGGAAAGGGGTTCCACCCCAGATTCGACCTTAAAGCCTTTGAGAGGACAGAAGAAAATCAGGTCTGTGGACAGAGAGGAAGGCCAGAACTGGTCTAAAGTTACTTACAGCTGCCCGTACTGCTCGAAGCGTGACTTCAACAGCCTTGCTGTTCTGGAGATCCACCTGAAGACCATTCATGCAGACAAACCTCAGCAAAGCCACACGTGCCAGATCTGCCTTGATTCCATGCCTACACTGTACAACTTGAATGAACACGTGAGAAAGGTGCACAAAAACCATGCCTATCCCATGATGCAGTTTAGCAACATTTCTGCCTTTCATTGTAACTACTGCCCGGAGATGTTTGCAGATATTAATAGCTTACAAGAACACATCCGTATTACTCACTGCGGCCCAAATGCTACCCCTCAAGATGGCAACAACGCTTTCTTCTGTAACCAGTGCTCCATGGGCTTTCTGACCGAAGCAACCTTGACTGAGCATATTCAGCAGACTCACTGCAATGTAGGAAATTCAAAATTGGATTCCCCTGTCATTCAGCCAACACAGTCTTTTATGGAAGTTTATTCATGCCCTTATTGCACAAACTCCCCCATTTTTGGCTCCATCCTGAAGCTTACAAAGCATATTAAAGAAAACCACAAGAACATTCCTCTGGCACACAATAAGAAGTCAAAAGCAGAGCAGAGTCCAGTTTCTTCTGATGTTGAAGTCTCTTCCCCTAAAAGGCAACGGCTGTCTGCAAGCGTAAACTCAGTGTCTAATGGTGAATACCCATGTAATCAGTGTGATCTAAAGTTCTCAAATTTTGAAAGTTTTCAAACCCATTTAAAGTTGCATTTGGAGTTGCTGTTGAGGAAACAGTCTTGCCCTCAGTGTAAAGAAGACTTTGATTCCCAGGAGTCTCTTCTGCAACATCTCACTGTACATTACATGACAACTTCAACTCATTATGTATGTGAGAGCTGCGACAAACAGTTTTCTTCGGTGGATGATTTGCAGAAGCATTTGTTGGACATGCATACTTTTGTGTTGTATCACTGCACCCTTTGCCAAGAAGTTTTTGATTCCAAGGTATCTATCCAAGTGCATCTGGCAGTCAAGCATAGCAATGAGAAGAAGATGTATCGTTGCACAGCCTGTAACTGGGATTTTAGGAAGGAGGTGGATCTCCAGATCCATGTGAAGCATAGTCACTTGGGGAATCCGTCGAAGTCTCACAAATGCATCTTCTGTGGTGAGACCTTTAGCACAGAGGTAGAACTGCAGTGCCACATCACAACTCACAGCAAAAAATACAACTGCAAATTTTGTAGCAAAGCTTTTCATGCCATCATCTTGCTTGAAAAGCACTTGCGGGAAAAACATTGTGTTTTTGATGCTAGCGCTGAAAATGGTACAGCTAATGGCATGACCCCAACAAATAAGAAGACAGAAGGGGCAGATATCCAGAACATGCTAATGAAGAATCCAGATACTTCCAACAGTCACGAAGCCAGTGAGGACGATGTAGATGCTTCTGAGCCCATGTATGGCTGTGACATTTGTGGGGCTGCCTACACTATGGAGGTCCTCTTGCAGAACCATCGTTTGAGGGATCATAACATCAGGCCTGGGGAGGATGATTGTTCTAGGAAGAAAGCAGAATTCATCAAAGGTAGCCACAAGTGTAATATCTGCTCAAGGACCTTTTTCTCAGAAAATGGCCTGAGAGAGCACATGCAGACCCATCGAGGCCCAGCTAAGCACTACATGTGCCCCATCTGTGGGGAGCGCTTCCCATCACTCCTGACCCTGACGGAGCACAAAGTCACTCACAGCAAGAGTTTGGATACAGGGACATGTCGGATCTGCAAAATGCCGCTGCAGAGTGAAGAGGAATTTATCGAGCACTGCCAGATGCATCCAGATCTCAGAAACTCCCTCACTGGGTTTCGCTGCGTTGTCTGCATGCAGACGGTCACCTCTACCCTTGAGCTGAAAATCCATGGGACGTTCCATATGCAGAAATTGGCAGGAAATTCTGCAACCTCGTCGCCCAATGGCCAGGCCTTGCAAAAACTCTACAAGTGTGCGTTGTGCTTGAAGGAGTTCCGGAATAAGCAGGACTTGGTAAAGTTGGATGTGAATGGCCTTCCCTATGGCCTCTGTGCTGGATGCATGACCAGGAGCACCAATGGACAGTCTTCGGGCTTGACTCCACAGGAGGTGAATGAGAGACCGTGTGGCAGTCTGCGGTGTCCAGAGTGTAGTGTCAAATTTGAAAGTGCTGAAGACCTAGAGAGCCACATTCAGGTAGACCACCGAGACCTGACGCCTGAGACTAGTGGCCAAAGAAAAGGTACCCAGACGTCCCCTGTTCCCAGAGTAAGTATAGCTGAACTTTAAAATGTTTGAGGGATAAAACATAGACCTTCAATGTGACTGAGAACTGATCTGATGTTATTTTTTTTAAAACTGTCTTTTTATAAAATTACTTGTGCCACTATAAAAAACAACAAAACAGAAGGAAAGGTAGAGTAATAGACATCGAAAAGTTTGATGTTGCTCAGCCTTGCAGGCTCCTTGATTCCCAGCGGCAGCGCATCAGATTTTTTACCATAAAACTGCCTTAGATTTACCAACAGAGAGCTGAGACACTTGAATGGTGGGGATTGAGTTTGTCCATGAATTCTGACGCTACTGAACTGGTGGATCTGGAAAAGCTGGGGCATTTCCATGAAAAAGGGAGATACTGAGTACTCAAAAAATAATAATCTGATCTGTCATACTTGAGGAATGAGATTATTTCTTACCAGGGAACTAAACATGAACAGGAGGATAAAGGAACTTTTGAGGAAAAATGTAATGAATTCCACCCTACGCCCCAAATTCTCACATAAAACAAATTTCTGTGCTAAAGAGCTTGTCCTTACAGATGACTGTCAGAGTGAATGTTGTGAGGCTACTTGGATGTCTGTGTCATATACGAGTGCTTGTCTGTGCCTGTGTGTGTGTATGATTTTAAAAGTGATTTAAAAAGGATCTGCTTCATGGCCCCCCTGTAAGATAAGTAGTGTTCTTAGCAAATCTGGAGATTGTTGTCTAATGCAGGTTTCATATAAGTGTGCCCTTCTTTAAGTTTGCAGATAGCTTGCTTTACCATTTCCTAGCTTACAAGATACTTGGGAACATGCAGATCCAAGTAAGGTTTCAGAAGCCTACTCAGGAGATTAATATCATTTGCAGTTTATAGTCTTTTAAAATTACTTGTTGATGTTTTGGTTCAAGAATGGGCCAAGTCAGTCCTTCCTCTGTCAGGAACAGATGGAATGAGAAGTAGGTTTTGGAAATCTTCTCAGGAGACCAACAGCAGACACATCTGAGTATTGATATCATCTGACATTTTTAATTAAACATGATGGGGTGAGATTTTCAAAAGTATCTAAGGAAATTAGGCACCCAACTCCTAATGAATAATTCCAGCCATGGATGCCTGTTTATGTCAATCTGCTAATTAAAGCACCCACAAACACATCTTATTGCATTAAAGAACCTGAAAATACTATTCAACTAGAACACCAGAGGCTCAGGAATTAAGAGAAGACCCTAAGTAAGTCCTGAGGACACAGGCTGAGATGCCTCAAATACAGGTGGTGCAGGCTGTGTCCCCAGCGGGACTTGTTAGCTCCGGGGTGTGCGGGGCAACAGCGTCTGGCTGAGCCAGGCTGTGCGTGGCCAGCTCAGAGCATGGCACTGCCTGTCCCTGCACCCGCTGGCCTCAGAAAAAAATTTCTTTTTTTCTTTTTTAGTAAAACAAGTGGATATTGTTCCCTCTGGGAGTGGTGAATGTGTGACTAAACCTCCAGGCACACACACCAAATTCTGCAGAAGAATGAGGAATGGAGATATCCTTCCTTTGATGTGACACCTTTTGGGAGTTTGGCTGGGGCTCTGGCTAGGTCATTCTCCTTCCTCCTCCTCAGGCCTTTATTTCCTTCTAAATTCTTTAAAACACCTCTGTTCTCTTAGGTAGGACTAATTCTTACTTCATATGGCTGTGCCTTTAGCCTGAAGTATTACCTTTTCTTTCCTATCGACTATCAGAAGCAGAATACATTGCCATTTTCTGCTCTTATTTCTTGCTTTAACTCTTCCTTTTCAGTGACAGCTTCCATACTTGTTATCTCAGGGGAGAGTTTTAAGTTCTTCAATAAGGTAAATGCTTTAAATTTCATCCCATGAGGAAAGGTCTTAGCTCCTTTGCAGAAGATAATGAAAAATCAGCATTTGTGATGATGGCAAATGGTACCTTCAACAGGTGTCTAAGGCCTGGACATATGCTAATATCGTAGACCTTTATGGTATGCATCCCAGGAATAGATATATTGTTATTAGGAATAATTCATTATCTTACCCTTCATTATAGGTACAAGACCTGAATTCTGATATCAATTCACGTGGAAACTGTTGGTGTTTCACTTAGGTTTCTCAAGGCAATGAGTGCCCTTTGTGTCTACCTAGCACAGGGGTTTTCAAAGAATTACGCTGTCTTTCAAATGGTGATAAATCCCTGTATTTCAAGAATAGCGTTTACTTAACTTTATTGCCTTCATAGCAAAGCTAAGCAAGTTGACCACAATCTCTCTTGTCATCTTGTTAGCATGCTGCGCACAGGTAAAATACCGTTTTGCTGGAGCAATCTTACATGCACAATGCAGGTAGAGTAATCTGCAGATGTCCAGACAAGAGCGGCTTCTCTCCAATTCTTTTTTAAACACCTTATTGATTTTTCTTTCTTAAACAGAAAAGCAGTTGAAGATTAGGACAAGGTACAGTCAGAAAGAAAATATAGGGATGGGCATATACTTCAGGGTAAATAAGAATAAGCAGAATGAAATCCAAGCAAATGGAAAAGGTGACGATGATGTACAAAATACCTAACTTTGAATATTGGAAATCGCTCTGCCAGCAGTTATGCTCCTTGGATTGAAGAAGAGAGCGTGGAAGCCTAGAGGAATTTCAGAAAAAAAACTTAAATGAAGATTTAACCCCAAAGTGGAAGGAAGGAGGAAAATAAATATTAGCTCTTGATTAATAAAAAGGGAAAATAGTGGGAGGAAAAAAAGATAGACCAGGAGAAAAAAAATCATTCCGTATTTATGTTCATGTATGTATGCACAAGGATATAGCACCGCAAAGGCAGTATGAATATTTTGTTATATTTTGTTTGGCTTTTTTATTATTGAATTTTTGGAAGTTTTGTTCTGAAAATCAGTTGGAGAGAGCTAGATGAGGATCAAAAAGAACTCAGAATTGCTTGGCAGTGTGTTTGTTTGGGGTTTTTTTTAGTATCTGTAAGAATGAAAGAGAAAGCACATAACCATTGAAAAGGCTGCTGTGTTCTGTTTTCCTCACTTACGTTTTAGTATGACAAACAATCAGGAAGAAATATCTATGAATTTATCACCTGTGTTTCTAGGGAATCTAACTAGGATCCAATCATGATGGTCAACAAAGGTAGCTTTCCAGACGGAAAAAGTTTTTGCTTCTTTACATGGAAACATCTGCATCAGAGGATTTGTATTAGGAGATTTTAAGTGAAGTCCATGGTCTCCTGTACGGAACATCACTAAGAGGAATAAACAAAATATACCTTTTTAGTAAAAGGTTGCTCTAACATCAATTTGTGTTTCATTTTTAGAGTTAGTTCTACATGAGCTATTCTTTTTGGATAGGACTAAGAGGATTTTTTTAGTTGAAAATCACAAGTGGAGGTACCATTCCAGTATCTGGCACATGTATAGCTCAAGGACGTTTTTTATTCTATTATGATCGCATCAGAGGTGATGCTTTAATTTTTCTGAATATATTTCTGTGTGTAGGAGCTTCAGTTTTGAATACATTTCATTGATTCCTTTTAACATGTCTTCTAGAGGAATGTGCATGTCTTGAGAAACATGACTAGTTGTTTAGTATTGAGATTTCTCATTGCTTCTTGTAATACCGGAAACAGACGCGTTTCAGGCTGCTCTTTCTCTTACAATGAACTTACCCTTATTTTGTGCCATACTTCTCATGAACAATGCTTGTTTAACGTTGACAATGGCAAATGCTTAGACTTCAATTAAACTTCTATCTTGAATGGTGTTACTATATTTAGCCCACCTAGGTTATTTGGACTGAAGAAGCAAAGGAGGTGGCATAGAAAGTTGGAAGAATGAACCCTATTGTGCTCCTTTATTCAGTTCCTTTTCTCCTGCATACTTTCTTGGACTCAATTCCTTCTCTTTGTTCTCCCCCACACCCCTTCTCTTCCCTTGTAAATCCACTTGAATGGAGGAATATTTTCTTTGTAGAACAGGAAACCATTTCCAGATTTAAAGGAGGACAGTCTGGAAAACCCATGGGAACAATAGTTACTTCAGAAAAGAAGCCAGAACCCTCTGTTAATACTACTACATTGTGCCAAGATTAGAATTAAATATCTTGACTTAACGGAGGTTGAGCTCTCAGCTGAAGGCCTGCTCATCTGGTCTCTTATGTCACCTAGGATGCCATCACCTAGACTCTATTAGCTCCTCAGAGTCTGGGCACCTTTGTCGTCACCACATGTCAAGACAAAACTTTAAAAAGAGATAAGCGACCCATTAATAATGTTTGTGAAGCCATGATACCCACAAAAACGGTAGTAGGTCATCATATTTGTTGCCACAAATAACACAAACTTGCATTAGATCTAGTGCTCCCCATTTACTGAGAATGGAAGTCTGGTTTTGTGGCATTCTTTTAAAGAGAATTATTAATGAGCCAAAAATTCAGCTTGTCCGTCTCTTGCATATACGTTTAAGTGCTACTCTAGCGATAGTTATTTCGTGGCCCGTATGAGGCTGTTTATTAACCTCCCTCCCTCCCTATCAAGCGGCGTAGCCTATCATAAGAGCCATCGCCAGAGTTAAGCTGTTCTTTTGCATGCGTGTGTCTCAGCTGAGGCTAAAGATAATACTCAGAGGAAGTCTGAAATCTGCCGTCTTCTCTGAGGGGTGGTCACGCCAAGCGGGGTGTTTTAGAAGTTTGTGAAATGGTGTGGAGGAGTTCGCACTGGGTCTGTGGATAAACAAAGACATCCTGTCTCCAGATCTGTTAGTAAGTAGCTTTCAGAAGCACCGAAATCAATTAAAAAAAATGAATCATTTGTCTGTGTTTAATATAACTTTAAAGGTTTGAAATAGAGTTGAGCTGAAATATTGTCCTTCTTAGCTAGTTACTTAGGGAACCCTCATAACAGAGATAAGTGTTGAACAAGGCACAGAACTTAGTCAGCTTTGAAGTTTTAAAGAAGAGGAAGGTTTCAAGTTTTAAATGTGACCACATGAATTGTTCACCGCCCAATCCCATTTTTCTTTTCCAAGGGTGTTTTGTGTTTTGTTTTGTTTTTAAAGTTAGGAGCCCTCAGCATGTGTGTGCCAGTGTGTTTGAGAGGACATGTGTACGTATGTGTGCTGTGCTTGTCTGCCAGAATAGATTCCCAAGAAAGATTGCTGCAGAAATCCAGCTGCTTTTCCATTAACAGCCTTGATTTCCGAATGGACTCCAGGAGGATACTTTCTTGAGCTGCCTAGGGATAACTAGCCAATCCAAACTATTTCCTTTTATATGGTTGGCTGTGTCAGGTTTCGGCCAATGGAGTATAGCTCTCTTCCCATTATCATGTTAATCACCCATTGTTATTTTAGCCTAGAAAGCCTTGCCTATGTGCAAACACATACTGTGTACAGAATTCATGGAATATGCATAACATCCATAGACCGGTGCATTTGTTATTATGGTATTACAGCCTGTTCATTAACCTCCAGCAGGCTAACTTGTTGCCACTGATGACATGGGAAGTAGTTAAGAAGCTCTTGGCAGCACCTAATTTGTTCTTTCCTCAGCAGGTGCTCGAGGAAATTGGATCCCATGCACAGAGGGGGTGACAGCAACTCCTCTGTTTAACTCAAAACTTCTGACTTATTATTGCTGTCCTAAAAATGGGATTTGATGTGTAGGTGTGGGGCGGAGGTCGTACGAAAAAATAATGTGCATCTAAAAGTGCACAAAAAATACCTGCAAAATATTTTGCTTCAAAAAAGTTAAGAGGGTGCTGTTTACTGAATTGGGCTTCTCAGTGCTAATGGCTTGGGACTCTCATCCATTCCTCGGCTAAACGAGGTTGTGACCAGCACGCAGAGATTTCACGTACATTCTGCTGCCATCCACTCTAGCCATAAGGATACGGACCGCATGCTCGTGCTTGTGCCTGGTAGCAAGTGTTGCAGTAAGAGTTATTCTCTAGGAAGAAGTAGGCACAAAAGGCCCAATTTTTCTAAATTGCACGCCAAAAGATGTCTATTTAGATAGCATATTCCCATGCAGTAATTGAGCATGCACATTAGACGAAAGCACTGTACTCCTGCTTTGGGAAATAAGAGTTTTTGCAAGTGTACAACAGCTTAGCATTACTGTTTTATTTTTTTTCCGAACTTGGATATCTAACTTGTCAACATGCCTTTTAATTTCTACAAATGATTTCTTGGATTTTTTCCTGTCATGTTGCACAAGTACACGCACCACTGTCAATCTGACTCCAAACCCCATTTTCCCTATTTGAATAAATGGTTCATGTAATTGCCTCTTCGCACTATCTCCTGACTTCTGCAGCTAAGCCTCCCTGGTATGACTTTGAGACAGAGAAAATACACAACCGATTGTGCTAGGAAACCATTCTTTGTGGTAATGCAGTTTTTCCAAGACTTCTGGTGGGACACCCTTACAAAATGTATTTTTTCCTTTTGTCCTTCACTTCCCCAGGTAACCATAGGTGTTTTGTCTACTGTACTTTAACTAAAGATGGAATTTTTTGAGAAAGTTAATCTTTTTCTGAAAACAGCGTTACCTTTCAGTGTCTTTTATTTCACTCTGCAGGAATTTTTACTGCAATGGGTTAAATGACATGAGCAATCTGATTATGGCTCAAGTCCTCAAATCAGATTTTCAACTACTATCATTCAAAATTTTTTAACTTGAAATCAAAAATTCTCCTAAAGCAGGCTGTTAATTAGAGATTGTATTTACGGTTCCAGAAAACGCCAGCCCAACTTGGTGTCTTGTTGGGGATATATGAGCATAAAAAGCCTTGGTGGAGGAAAGTTGAAGCACATAACATGCTATATTCATGATCACACTTGCCTTATGCTACAGTGCAGTTTTCTCTAATCTCTTTTTGGTTATTAAACAGAAAAAGACCTATCAATGCATCAAGTGCCAGATGACCTTTGAGAATGAGAGAGAGATACAAATCCATGTCGCTAACCATATGATTGGTAAGACATTCTTTAAACTAGGCCACTCATCGGCTGCTTGTTTTTTGCTACTCTTTGAAATTCACTATTCTAATAACTTGTTAATATTCATGCTGTAATTTATTTTTTTTATCTTTCAAGGAAAATGATTTTGATGTAATGATTCTTCACTTCAAAGCTTTTAAAATATGTGGTTATAAAAGTGTTACTGCTGAGCTTTTTTCCTTATCCTTTTGAGTCCTCATGTAGCATTTTCATTTATATTAAAATCAAACTTTTGACAGTATCTTCCATTTGATAGCATAAATTTCTCTCTATCCATGTAAAAAGTACTTGCCTGTTGTCAACCACTTAGGAGCAATTATGTTTCAATTTTGTATGTCATGACATTGAATAGATTTAACTGCTAGCATTTTCCCAGCTAAGTGTGGTGAATTCCTGAGGAACATTGTCAAAACAAAACACTTACAGAGTTATTTCAGTGGTTTTTTCCTTCTTTTTCCAACAATTCTGGACTTCAGAAAGTTCAACTTTTCAGACATACAAGTGTTTTAAAAATCAGTGCTTGCTACCTTCTACTACAGTCCTGTCACAAGAGTTTGTAGTAAAGTGTTATTGTAATCTGATGGGTTGTATTTCTGCTGCAGCTGTATGATTGCTTTTCTGATGAACGCAAAGAAATGTTTTTCCTGTCTGTACAGATGTTATGAATACATGTGTTGGCCCAAGAGGTCAGTTTATTTTGATGCATAGACCACAGAGGAGTTACTTACACATGCCACTGTAGGCATGTGTTGGATGAGATCCTTCAAGGACCCTACAGTGCACTCTGTGTGTCTCGTATGTTCACATGCAGCATTTATCTCCCATAAGCATAATGGCTTTCCTTCAACAATTTTACATTTAGGAAACTATTCTCCTGTCAATGCATGTATGTAACTCCTATTATCTGTGAAGTGAATTATGCACAAATACCAGAGAGAGAGAAATACGGACTGACACAGTCTTCGCACCCCCACCCCCAAATGAAAAATATACATGTCAGTCACAGTAATTTTCATCCGAGAGCCAAGCAGGAGTTTGAAGTCAATGTCAAATGGGTTAAGATGAAGATATCTAAAAATGTTTGCTTTGTAGCAGGTGTTAATGTAATCTCTTGTTTGCAAGCTTGAAGAGTGAGATCCTTGTTAATTGGACCATAGTGATTTCATGTAGCTCCCCCCTAGATTTTTTTTTTTTTTAAGAAGCCTAAAAGAAAGAAGTCCTTAGGCAAGCTTAGCACTTGTTTCAACTTAATTTGTGATCCAGTAGCTAAAAAATGCTTTTTAAATACAAAGGTCATGAAGCGCTGAGTTAAGATTCTGCTTGATTCAGGAGGGGAATTCTTTTTCCTTTTGGAAAGATGTAATTTCTTCATTTTCCAGCAACTTATATGTGAAGTTTATTTATGTATATCCCCAAAGTAATGCTGTCTGGAATACTACACGATGATACACATATGACATTACAAGGTTCACTATTAGTGCTATTGGAAAACAACAGTGGTAGAAGGCAGAGGAGGCTGAGAAAAGTGTGGTGCTGCTGTCTGTGGAAGCTGTACCTATTGCTACCATAAAGCTGTACGTAAATTATTATACATATTTGGAAGAAATCTATATAAATACAAAGGTGCATATGGACTCAGTTCCGTACACCTAGAACATTGTAAATACCAGGATATGGTAAGAAAACGTGTGATTATCCATTGTGGTGTCATGTCTTTGTGTCGCTTTGCTGAGATACGGGCTGAGAACGTTCATTAAGTTCAAGTCATCACTTTTTTTTATGGTGCAGTTTAGGAAAGAGTGAAGTTTAGAAACCTTTAATATGGAGCCAAGCTTCCTCCCGCTCTGGGCATCTCAGTTCACAAGGTTCTCGGACCTCCTTTCTCTCAGAACATGTGACTGCTTCGGAAGAGGTGTATTCAGTGAGTCTGCTGGTGGTATTTGCTCTTTACTGGGGAATACTGAAGGGGAAAGGGGAGACCGGATGTCACCTTTTCTCCAGCAATAAATGCTGCACAGATTTTTGGCATTACTTTGCATAGTGCTGAGTCAGTAATCGTAAGCAGAGTAATGGATTGCCTCTTGGGCTTGCTCCTGTGCCCTTCGTTCAAAGCCCAGGAGCCTTGATCCTTTACACAGGCCATAGGAGAGATGGGCACATGCCTCCTTACTGCTGAGGCTGGTTTGTCACTTGCAAAATAAGGGGTGCAAGAGTTTCCCTTCTTTTTGTTAGACCAAGTCTAGCCAGATGGGCAGCAAGAGAAAGAAGGTAATATAGCTGTTTCTGCAGCCCAGGTCTGTGTCACAGGAGTTATTAATGTCATCGTTGTCAGTTTAAGATCTACAGATGAGGATTTGTTTGTGTTGGGGGGGGCGGGGGGGCACTGAGATCCCAGGCTGAACATACGGGTGTCTGGGGGGTGGGGGAGAGCTCGCCCTTAGACTGTGTCTCCTCAGGAGCTTACGGTTGGACTTACCTCAATGAACTTGTGTCTGTCTACTATTAAGGTGTCTGGTTTAATATAGTCATTGAGATGCTGTCTGGGGAAAATGAATGATTGATACCAATCTAAGATAAGAGTTTGAGTAGGATAAGCATTTCCAGGGAGAGATTTTTATCTCTCCTTTGAATTTGAAGTGAGCCAAGACAATGAAGTTAGCCTTGACATGTAATTTTTAGGTAAAAAACCCCCTTGCCTTTGATAATCCAAGACCTTTCAGCAGCACTTTCTTCTCATACTTTAAGAAACACAAAATCAATAGTTGAGATATCCTATGCACTTGCTTCATTTTATTCTGCTCAAGTGACTGTCAACAAAGGAATCCCTGCTCTGTAGCAGCGACACCTCTTCGGTATCAGCGTCCGTAATATGATTAAAGAATTCGGTTATTTCTTACACCATACTCTTAAAAAGTGCATCCAGTTAAGTAGGCTGTGCCTCCCTCTTCAACCTTTCGGCTTCTCAGTCTGGAGTCGGAGGCCCTGGTCATAATTCATGGAGGTAGGGGGTTTATTTTTTTCCAAGCAGTATGCAGGGAATTTCCAATGCTACTCCCACACACCGCTTTGAAAAATTACCCTTCTGCACTCTAGCCCTTCATACCCTGTGCACAAACACAGAGGCATATTGGGTCCTGTGCAGGGTCCCTGGGGAAGGAGCAGGCTGGCTACATCCCCAGAGGAGGTAAATGGTAGATGTTTTGTTTCATTTTACACTGGGGGCTGTAGGAGGGCTGTAAGCAGCAGCAGCACAGACCTCCTCAGCCGTGGTTAGCCAGGAAGGGATCTGTTTAGAAATGTTTTCAGCTGGGGGGGGAGTTCAAGGTGGAATTTTTAGAGAGTAGAGGTCTTTGAAACATTGCACTGATTGGGGCTCCTTTGAAACATTTCCATGCCCACAGAAAGGGGATCCCCCTTTGAAACATTTACAGGCATTGGGGAGTCCACCTGGGAGTATATCAAAAACTTTCAGTAGTTCCTGCTGCCTCTGTACTTGCTTACCTCCTGTTGCGCTGACCTGGCAATGTTTAAAGCTTCTCCCCCTTCTCTCCCCACCTACCACTGCCTCTGATGTGCAGTCTCTATTAGGTACGGGGGAAGATGGGCATACACAGCCGTGGGCTCTACGGGGGGCACTGAGCAGCCATGGCAGCAGCTGGAGCGTGGAAATCTGTCAGAGCAGCTTCTCCCCACTGGCTGGGGGAGCCGCCACTTGTCCCCACCCTTCTTTCTCCCTTTATCTGAGGAAGTCTCCTGGCAGATGTGCATGGGAAATTCAACTGGGACGCAGTTAGTCCTTGAACAGGTAAAATAATGATTCCTGGTCATGCTCTAACCCTGGAATTGCTGCAGGACCTTCCTGCCTCCGGCTCCAGAGCTGTGTGTTTGTGGGCTCGCGAGAGGCTGCCCAACTCCTCGGAGCTCAGCAGAGCCCTTCCCTGGTGCCGCTCCTGTCCTTACATGTGCAATTGCCAGCGCTCCCAGTCAAAAGTCACGTTTGAATGCCGGTCAGCAGCGAGGGAGGGAGGGAGGGGGCTGCAGGCTGGACGTATTGCAGTACATGTGATGTGAAGCATGAGGCCCTGTTTGTGCTTTGAGAGCCACTGGGGACAAAAGGGAGTGATGGAGGGAAAACTTCCAGAAGCCACATTGAAATTGTTCAGTGGTTGGGTTCTTGGACGGCCGTCTGGATAAACACCTCCCTGTTGGATGTGATGGGGACAACCAAGTTAAACACTGTGTTTGGAGGAACAGGGAGAGTTTTCCGAGTGCTGCCCTAAGCTGTGGCGTACCATACGTTGTATGTAGTGTAGGACTCCAAGTGTCTGAATTACCTTTGCTGCCCTTGGAGATTGTGTTTCAAGTTCTGGAAACACTCTGGCAGAATTAAGCACAAAGAGGAGGGATAACATCCATCCACATTTATGTTTCTTTCAGATGCATGCAAACAAAAAATGACCAAACATAGGTTTTGGTATTTTGTCAACATATAAAAATAACATAATATTTAAAAATCACAAAATAAGTTTGTTGCTCATAAGAGTTCAAACTGTGATAATAACTGCAGAAATAACTTTCTAAAAATTAGCAATTTAGAAAGCCGATTTTATGTTTGAAAGAATTAGCTGTTGATACCAAGCTCAGTCACTGAGATGAAACCAGCACAGTAGTGAAGGGGATGAGATAGTATTCAAAATCAAACATAAACCAATATATTCCCAGTTATGTTTTCCTCTTCTGTTTAAAAATTGAAGCAGAATTTTATCTTTTGATTTAGGAACTCATAGTTTTCATAAATACAGATCTTAAGAAAATTACTAATTTATGTATTACATAAATAAAGATTTGGACTCATTTTGGATGGTCTTGGACTCCTGCCTGTCACAGTAGATTCTAAGTGCACATGCATGTGAAAAGAATGTAGCTAAGGATCATTTTTGCAGAACTGACTTTTATACATACCAGCCCTGGGTATCTCTGATGAGGATGTGAAGCATTTCTGATACTCGGGCCTGATCTTGTGAAGCGCTTTGTTCCTCATTCTCCTTGATTTGGGAGTTGAGGATGGCTGACACTTCTCAGAATCTCTCATAATAAAACAGCTTTTATTTTATATGAAATAAATGTAGTCAATATTGGAAGAAGGGCAGCTTTACTTCTTATTAAATTCCCGTTTTCCTGTGTATTTTGTTTAACATAGTACTTGAATTCTAATTGATTTAAAGTTTAAGAGTGCTATTTGCTAAATATGTTCCCTTCCATTAAGATACTGTCATGACATTGTGTCCTGAGACAAAACCGTTTAATTCTTGAGGGAAACTCTTCAGACCTAAGCGCTAGTGTTAGTTAAAGCGTATACGTGGTAGCAATGATGATGACATTGTAAACCACTATCTTGGTAATAGCTTTCAGGCATTAAGGCAAATAAAAACGTGCCAGATTGTTTTTGAAGCATTAGATGCAAATTATCAACAGGAACATATTTCTGGACTCAACAGCTGAATGTGTGAATTAATTATGGACACATTAGGAACTCAAAAATATTTTTTTAACTTTGATGTTTGTAAAGCATATTCCAAGTAATTGCTCTTTTAATGCAGAAATGAAGGTAAAACCTTCATATATTTACCCAGTGCTTGCTTCAATATCCAATTCTATGTGGACTTGCTTTAATTAACAGTATGTACTAGACTTTCATTTTGCAGTGGCTGGCTATTGTGAAAGACTAATTTTAGGAAAAAAAAGCAAAGTGTACTTACCTTAACAGATGAACAACATACATGACGTTTCCACATGCACACGAGAGCCTTAATCCTGCCGCATGCAAGTGCCGTGGGCTGGCCGGAGTCCTGCCGGCGCCGCTGCAGGGCTGCAGGGGACTTTGCCGGAGTGGAGCTTGCTGCTGGCTCGGGCTCTTGGGCAGAGGGGTTTGCTTATGCCAATAGGTCCTTGTGTTATTTTGTCCAACTCTAAGCCCTGTGTTTCTATTTTCTGTGTTAATTATTTTTAGCGTTAAGCATTTGTGCAAGTATTTAAATAGCATTGTAATGAGTATAGTGTACAGAAGGCTAGAAATGTTTCATTTTAAAAGCTACGCTTTTTAACAGTGTAGTCACACCAAAAGCCAAATTGCCATTGCTAACGGGCAGAAGCAGCTCCCTTTACTTTAGTATAAACAATATTGGCCCTTAATATAATCCATTCCTTAATTGGTTTCTTACTCTGAAACTGGTTTCATAACATTACGTTTTTACTGTCCCTTCCTTTCTAAGGCTGCAAAATTAATTACCCAAAATCTTAATAATTTTATCCTGTTGTACTGTGTAGGTGTGGCCTCCTGCAATTGTTATCTATGCATATTTGTTCATACAAATTGCTCCGTTTCATGAGAATGTATTTTGTTATACTTGTTTATCTACCAGGAAAGAAATAACATTTCCCTTAATGTATTCATTCACATATTCCTTTTGCATTTTTCATTTCATTTACAACTTGGTAATAGTAGTTCAGTTTTCACTGACATTTTTATAGCTGCTATGACAACATTCCTGTTTTGCATGATACATGCATAATCGGCTATGATCACAGTTTTACATTGCTTTCATTCTTTCTTAACTGTGTTAAGATTCCTTACAGCCTCCAAACTCAATTTTCATATGCAGTTGTGATTACACCTGTTTAAACATTTTCTTGGTAGTTTCATATTTATTCATAAAGTGAGCAGTTGATAAAACACCTTTTCTGCAATCAGTCTGAGTTTTAAGTGTGATGTTTCTTCAAAGTTATCATTAGCAAGCACCTCAATCTATTCCAGCCTTTCAACATCAGTTAGGCAGTGTGGCAAAAAATTGCTATTTTTCAGTAAACTTTGCCCTGCGCAGCAGTGATTTCCCTGAATGTGTAACTTGTTCTTCATTTTTATTAATGCTATTAACCTTGAAAACTGTTGTGCGTTTGTATTTAAGAGTCTGCAGCGCTGCTTTCTGCCTGTTTCTCAGATATTTTATATGTGTGTGGCCATGTGTCTTTAAGTTCACAAACAAATTTCTTAGCTCCTCTTTGCTAATCTCGAATCTGGAAAAGAAAGCAAGTCCTCACCATATGGGGTTTGGGGTCTCCCTGCAGATGGCAAAATGACTCTACTCCTTCCCAGTGGAGAGGTCAGCACCCCTCTGTGTCCCACTTTCAAGAAAAAAACACCAGAATATTTCTTGGGGCTGGAGGAGGGAGCAAACCCTCCATCATTTCTAGGTGTAGTCTTCAGGCTTCATATAAATAATGTTTTCAGGAAGTTGTTCTTCTCCTCATGTGAATTGTGAAACTAATGTCTATATCAGTTCTGTCCTAAAATCTAGGTGTCGATGATTTCTTTATGGGAGATTATTAACAGAAAATGGTTTTATCCGGAGAAAGTAGATGTTACCTTGTTTCTTCTTTATTCGCCAAACGAATTTATTGTTTTGGAAACATTGGTGCTAGTACTAGCTTTCTTGAGTGACAGAAAGCTTTGTGCCTTTTTCTGATTGAGAGCTGAAATATGAAAAGTGAGTAAGGAAAAAATGAATGAATGTTCGGCGAAGCTGGAGAAACCCATACTGGATTAGTTAGGAGTTAGCTTGTGGCAGAGTTATAAAACTTTTTTTCTGAACCTCTTTGGGGAAACCTAGACAAGGTTCCAGACTGCTTCCAGTCATAGGAAAATGGGAAAACAAAATATATAATGTTAGTAAAATATAATTAAATTGCTTTTCTATTGATAAAATTCTGGATTTCATTCTTTCTGAATATCTGGTTCAATATTCAGCACTTCTGAGCATTGTACCCAAAGTGTTTATTTTTCTTTTTCTTTGTATTACGGAACAACCCTCTGGTTTTGAATCAGTAAGGGTATGGCTTACATATTGTCCTGGTTTGAGGCCCGAACCACGACACAGATGCTGAACCCTAACTCTAGTTACCAGAGAAAAATGGTTTGTCTATATTTTAAAGGTCCAGATTTGTTCCTCCTGTTACTTGGTTGACTTCAAAGAGAGACAGTTGGCACGTTGCCTTTAATTATACTTCAAACTAAACAGCATCCCTAACCTTGGGGAAGGTTTAATCTCGTCTCTTAGAGGTTACCAACTGACATGGTCCTTAAAAATGATTTCTGTTTTGTCATAGTTGGCAAGCAAGTCAAATCAAACCCAGCCTTCCCTGTATGCTCTGCCTGTTTGGGGGCACATTTTTCCATTTGTGGAAAAAAACTTTTCTGCCCTGAGGTTCCCTACAAGTGATCACCAGGAAGGAATCCCATGTAAATTATTTAAATGCTTTCACCTTTTTTCAGTGTTTCGAGGCTCGTGGCACAGATAAACTCTTTGCATGAGTTGTCTCTGTCATTTGCACCTGATGCGCTTGCTTGCTTGCTTGTATATCAAATTTTTGTCACAAACTCATTTTCGTTCAATTTATTAGTAACTTTTGACAGCTTTGGGCCTTTGAATCAGAAGATTTTAAAGAATCAGAAGGTTTTAAATTGAATATTTGGATTTGACAGATTCATTGTGTACCATTTTAAAAATTGAATTTCTTTAATTAAAAAATAAGAAACGTACCATTCTTGCGGCAGCCAATAACAACTGTGCGATTGCACAGTAAGCTTGCGGAAGAAGGCTTCGGTTTGTCCCTGCGAGACTTCCCTGCAGTAACGTCAAACTTAAAAGAACAGGCAAATCATGATTTTATTAATGAAAAAACTTTTTTGTCCTGCCACACCTGAAAAAACCCAAAGAACCCATGTGTATGAATATCATGGTCTTCAGAAGAGAGAGCTCCATAGTAGGTCAAAACACCTCACTGGTCATGATGTTTTCCATAGCTGCCTTTTCCACCAATATGCTCTCTCCCGCCTCTCCTCTACTTTGCATTTTGTGCTTCGTCCTGCCGGCACAAACCCAGGGACAGATGAGGCAAATGAGGTGCTGACGCCGTGGGGGGGAGTTGAGCCTTTCTACCTCCTGCTTCCTGTAGGACCAGGCTGAACCAGTTTGGTCCGTGTTTCCTTCTTTTGCCCCTCCTGAATTGGTGGTGAAGACGACCGCAAAAAATGACGTTGCAGGTAGGAAGTACACAGCACAATTCTGATGTGTATAAAGTGCTACTTCAGTCAATCACAGCCTACTTGAGATTTAATCCTGCCTTCAGATACACATCATCCATCCTCTGGAGGACAGTCAAGAGGGCCTTAAAAATGACCAAATCTTTTGACTATTGTGCGTGTAACTGTGAAGTGTTTAGATTTTATGATGACTATATCTTACTCCGTGTTCACAGGCAAGTTTTTTAGCGTGGTTCAGGCAGATCCATTAGTGTTAGATTTTGCTCCAGATAGAGTTTGGGTGTTTTAAAGGATCAACATCAACCAGCACCACTGGTGTGTTATGTTTTGCACGCATCAGCTATCACGTATTCTTGAGGTATGGACAAATACTTCTTAAACCCCATGACTCTGAGTTATATCCAGGAATAAATATTGGCAACAAAAGTTAAATGATGAAACCTCATGCAATGAACAGTAACTGATTCAAGCTGGGCTGGATATAGATGGCTAGAGTTGAAGGGAAGAAAGTATTCCAGTGACATTTTCTCCTTATTTAACTTTCTAGTTAAGAATTTCCTTTTTTTTTTCTTTTTCTTTAAAGAAAAAAAAGAAAGAAAAAAAGAGTAGAGCAACTTTTGACCTTTTGATTCAGTATTTACTCTTAAAATCTAGGATTTGGGAGAAAAAGAGGAAAGTAAAACAATCCTCCCGACCCCTTTAAAATCTTTAAAAACTGTTAATAGCTGTGCCTCCACTTACAGAAGAACATCAATGGAGAGAATTTCCTTTGGAGGATAATTCTAATGTGCCAGAAACTGAAATCAACAATGTCTGTGTTAAACCTGAATGATGAACTTTCAAGGAATGGGGAATTCAAATTATGAGATTTTAGTTGCTTGGTTAGTTTACTTTATATTGCATTTGAAAATCTAGAGGGAGAATGTTAGGTTTTTTAATCTAAGCTCTTTTAAGTTATATATCCTTTGATTTAGTTCAACAAAGAAAAAGTTAAAAAATGCAATGAAAAAGCAATCTGTAACTTGTGTGTGTGTGTGTATGTGTGTAATTACAATAATTCAAAAATAATGACCTGAAATTTAAGTTCGTAGTCCTTTTAAATTTTTCTGTTGTCTCATAAAAAACAGGAAGCATATTGTACTACCCCATAGTTACACAGAAATTCAATACTGAAAAATACTGAAGGTATCAGAAAAGTTAAATATGTTATTGGAGCATTATTAAAAGAAAAGTTAGTTCTTTTCATGTTTTCACTGGAACTTTTAACGTGTTTTTTTTTTGTAAGTGTGTCAATGGTGTTAGCATCCACTGTCAGGGCATCTAATGCCTGGGTACCCATGGACTCGACAATCTGAAAGGTCCCTTCCAACCTAGACAATGCTATGATTCTATGATTCTGTACTCTTTGATTGTAGGAGATTTCTGTGTATAAGCGTTCCGCTCTGGGTGCCGGAGTCCATGTAGAGTTGATGTGGGGAAAACTCCCTACGTATTTTCCGAACAGCTTGTTTTGAAACAGAAACGTGCAGTTGCTTGTAAATGCTTCACTGGCAGGCAGCTCAAGATGGTGAAGGTTAGCAGTTCTGGAGTTCAGCACAGACATTTCTTGTAAACTATTAACTACCGAGTGGTTTGTGTCTTGTGCACTAGTAGTCCCTGCAATCTAAACAGTGATCTGCAATTTTAAAGAAAATAGGCTGTTGTGATGCAGGCTAGGAAGCTAGATTTCAAGTAACACAAAGGTGTTGGTCTGTTTGTTCAAGGAGTATGACTTAATCCTCTTTTATTATTAACACCTGAAAATATTGGGTTTTGTTTTTCCTTTCAGTGGAAATACTATTAGACCATAAATGTACAAGGTGTAATTATATCTATCTTGCCTCTATATTCTTGTTTGAACATGACTTACTAGGAAAGGAACTCTAGAAACCCAAAATACATGTTTTAAATGGCCTAGTCAAAGTTTTGCCATTTTCCTAAGGCTTAGACTGTGGAAGTGGCTGCCGTTTGCAGGCTAGCGATACAGTAAAAGCACATCATTGTACACAATATTTTATTTGGACAGCTGTATAAAAATGGCAACACACTGTGAAATCCATTAACAGCAAAACATGTTAAATTCAGCAAAATGCATCTCATGTGGAACACTGAATAAGAAATTATAGTCTGAGTTTTACTAGTTGGTTATCAGAGTCTGTCTTGAATGAAGAAAATTGAATTTTTTCCATGCATCTGCCTATAATAACGGGGCACGCTGTACACTGCGCTTTGAAACTAGTGCGCACCTGTAAATTCTTGCCCCACGGAATTTTCAGCAAGGTTTTTGCAAATCTGATCTTAATATCCACGAGGAGCCTAAGGGGGCTGTTATCACTCATGCAAGTAGTTCTTACTGGCATCTCGGATCCCACTTGCGCTCACTAGCGTTACTCGGCTCAGGGGCATTGGTAGGGGTGAGTTTTGGGGGATGTAGGAGTAATAGGTCAAGCTGGGAACAGATGGATCCTTTTCCCTTTGTCTTCGTGCCGGTGCCAGTGAGGACTGCAGTCTCGACAACCAAGAGGAGATCCTTTCACTCGGGTGGGATTTCCGTGGGTCGGATTTGCTGTGCGTGTAGTAAGACTTTTCAGGGTTAATCAAATAGCACATTTAAAAATTCAAAAAACCTCTTGCAAAGTATTTTGCATTTGCATTGTTCGTACTGTTTAACTATGAGATGTTGCTTATCAAGATAGGATGCCATTAAGTATTCTGGTAGAGAAAGAAAAAATGAGTTTACTCTCGCCTAGTAGAAAATGAAACAGCCATGTTAACTTTAGCTCTAATCATGAGATTAAAAGTCTAATGGGGAATAATATCATTTTCAGTCTTCAAAGCCAGCATCAATGACCTTTGGAGAGTTTTAGCTTTAACAGCCTAATGATTTCTCTTCTAGAAGATGCAAAACCCAGTCTTTTCTGTTACAAGGAAATGAAAAGTGGATGCATAAATGCGAGTGCAAATACCATAGGTTGGAGCAGGCTAAACAACTTCTACTCATATTCATTGCAACTCGTGAGAGGTTGTTTCCAGGCTTTATTGTCTGAGCCACCAGCTGCTCTGAAGAGCTAACATAAATCCCCCAAAATAAAAATTAAAACCAAATAAATAAATAGATGCAAAAATAAAAACAAACAAAAAAAAAAAACTAAGAGCCATGGGGCTGGGGGACAGCGTGGGGACAGCCCTGCTCCTCCGCCCAGCCGGCCCGTGGTGGCGGAGGCTCTCGGCAGCAGGGCTGAGTGTGCACGCCGCTCGCCCTGAGCAGGTTTGCTGTCGTTTGGGGCTTGTTTCCTGTGTAAGAGCGCTGGAATTTTGTGTTTCAGTTCCTGTTTGCCGTGTTTGCGAGCTCAGGCTGTTGCTCTTTTGCCAAGCTGGCAGCGCGCGGGGGTGACTTCCTGCGCAGGGGATGTAAAAGCGATTCTCTGATTCTTCCTCTGCAGCCATTGGGAGATAAAAGCCAGGACATCGGGGACTGGAAAGAGGGAGCCAAATTATATTTATAATATTAAAGTGAGTGCATTTGTGGTTTTGCCATTCTCCAGGGTTTTTCATAAGTAGAAAAACATGAATTAGCATTTTTCCATTTCCATATATTGACTGGAAAAATAGCCTGCTCTCAATTAAGACCTATAGCTTTTGGGATGTATGCAACAATTTTATAAAATATTTACAGCAAAATTTGCATTTTACATGGTATTACAGTTTTTCTTGTGTTTAGTAGAAAGGACTTAGGCCTAAGAGAGGAAATCCATCTAGCGTACCAAAAGGGAAATAAATCTAAAATTAGATTGTTAGTATTCACAAGAAGGAATGTCCAGCGCCGAGTGTTACCTTCAGTAATTATGGAAGGTCACTTTCCCCAGCAGCTATTTGTTACAGCCGCTGCAAGGACTGTGCTCCCTGTGCAGAGCAATCGCTATCCCTTTAAAACTGCCTTTGGAAGCGATTGGAGCTTTGTGCTAGACAGATAAGTAGAACATTTTTTACCAAATGTAAATGCGCACTGTAAAGAACATAGCTATTTCCTGGATAATTTGCAGTTGTATATTTTATGTTAATTTCACCGAAAATATTGCACCCCTGCCAGGTTTAGTAGAGGCTCACTGTGATATGAATAATTTCTAGCGAATCATTTTTTTTTCTTCATTTAAGATTTGGCACCTTTTTAAGATTTTAATAATAGCAACAAGGAGGAAGATTTAGAACAAGTGAAACATTAGAGCCAAAGAAATTCACATTGAGAGCTAATGTAAAATAGCAAGAATAATTACATGGAAAACAGTTTCCACAGATGTTTTTCCTTGTAATGTAATAACTATTTACTAAACTGTTTATTTTAGGCCCTTGGTTTACAATAAAATATTTATACATGCTCTGCTGTAATAAAAAAATATTGACAAAATACTATAGAGATTTTTAAAAGACAATTAGTATTTCCCCGTCTGGAAAGTGAACACAAGAGAAGCAGCGCCAGCCCGTGCCACGCTGACTGAGAGGAGATCCGGGGTTATCGGCAGCATCCCTTTTGGCTTTGTCAGCATTCGACTTGGCTAACTGGGAGGCTCCGGACTTGTGGCAAACCAGAGGGTAACTTGCTGAAAAACATGAAAGCTAACACTCTCAAGACTGTGGAAGCATACTTTCCCACTTTATTTCAGTAAGAAATACTTTATTCCCTTCCTGACATATTATACAATGAAGTTATTTCTCGTCTAAGGAAAATGCACCTGCCTTAGGAGCAGGTTTGAAGTTCAAGGTGCCAGAGCCCTGAATCTTGTTCTTTAAAACCAGTGGGGTACAGTGACTTCTCTGTGGTACTGGCTGTGCCATGTTTAGAGCGATCGCTTTATCCTGACCGAGCCACATCTGTCACACACCGAATTCATTACCTTAGCCATTGCCTATAGAGTGCGTAGGCTGCGTTACAGGGGATAGCTGCACCTCTGCAGATGTAGCAGTGTCTTAGGGTACTGAAATAATAAATTCAGCAATATTGAAAGCTCTACAGATTCTACTTCCCACACATAATTTTAAAACATCTGTTCTTCTATTTATTAATATATAGAGGAAACTTTATTTTTGGGTGTCTATGGCCTTACCTTTTAAACTTCTGAACACAGGGTAGCATCCCATAAGGAACTTCCGTTCCTCTGCCTGACAGTTTCATAATGAAGGATTTTATTTTTTTTCTTCAGAAGTTATTGCACATCTTTTACTTAAGACCAGGCTGCTGGTGCACAACAACTTTAAAAAGGAGGCCTCCAGGACAAAAGAGAAGATACCTGTAATTTCATGGATACAGGCCCCGCTGTCTGTTTGCATTTGAGCACCACCAACACGTTAGAGGAACCTGAAGTCTAAAGTCTGAGTAAAAGACTGCATGGCTGGATCTGAACACCCAGTGCTTGGGAAGCAGGAAGGTTTCAATATCTAGATCTGAATCCATATTTAGCAGTTCGGGCTCTACTTTCAAGTAGACAATTCCCTTGAGTCTCCACGCTAGCAAGTTGTGAGCTTTATCATTGCAGAAGGAACAGGGTAGCTGACTTGTGAAATGATTTGAAAAATGAATTTAAAATATACCTATGGACCTCTTTTCTTGGTGAAACTAATCACCAGTTTGAAAATCAGTGGTGTGATTGACTACGCAGATTTTTGTCGTGCTGGGTTATAGCATTTACAAAAAAAGAACAGGGCAGAGCAGAAAACGGCAAGCATGAGAAATAAAACTGAACAAAAGAGGGAGCTAAGAAATCTAAAATGTTCAGTTTTACGGCAGAATAATCATGGTTACCAGATGCCTTTTGTTGTAAACAGACTTTTTTCCATGGTTGACTCTTGCATAAAGGCCAATGCATGTGAGAGGTTTGTGAGCCCTGTACCGTGCCACGCGAAACCACCATGTCCCTTTCCCGTGGTTTGCCCTTGTGGAACCTAGCCACAACGGCTTTTTGGTAATTAAAAATTGTCTTTCTCTATGAAAGTCTGGATAATTTAATATCATACTTACAATAAGAAAAAATAGAGGGTGAATATGTGCAATATTTTCTGTAAATTAAACCAAAGTTGGGTTCTTGGCTTTTAGCTCTTCGCTACCTTCCTGCCTGTGAAATGTTGACACATTGCAGAGTGCTGCCAGGTTCTGCAATTATTTCAGTGCAGCTCCCTTTGAGTCATCAGTAGGGTCCGAAGCTAGCATTAAGGAAAACAAAGGAATTTGTGCTTGGAAGTCATCGTTGCTCTGCACACACAATTCTTTTTCCAAGGACCATGTTATTGTGTAAGCTAATGATTTTGTTTTTAAGTTATATTCTCAGGGGTATGGACATCCAGAATAATCAAGGATGTACTTTTAATACTGATCCTGTGCAATGTTATGTCTCTGGTGGAAAAGTTGGACCGATTGCAGGGCTTGAGCCTTGGATTAACCCCTGCTTGGAAGAACTGCTGATTTCCTGGTGCTGAATATGTTTGTAAATTGATACGTTCACTATGTGTAAATTAGTTCAAAGGAAAGTAAATCAGCCAGTTCCCTTCTCTCGTGCCTTTTAAAAGGCCACTTAGTGTTTATCATAGTGGAAGCCATTATCTCTGTTAGTAATTTTGAAAACTAAGTACATCTGCTACGGTTCTGCCCTTCGATGGTGGAGCCCAGCTCACCTGTTTGCCCCCGCTGCTTCCCCCGTCTCTGGGCCTCCTCTCCCCTCCCCTCCCCAGGAAAGCCCAGCTTACAGCTCCCTGTCTCCAGCCCAAATCAGATGTCTCTTTGACCGAAGTGTGAGTCCCGCATGGGTATGTAAGGCAGAAATGTGGGATGTAATAGCTACTGTGTGGGTCTGAGAGGAAAGGAGGGCATGTTTTGCCATTTTGAATTGGGTTTTTTTTGGCTATGGAGAGAAGTTTAAAAAACTCCCACTTAAATTGGGCAATGTTATCATTCTGCATGAAAAAGTAGTGTATTAAGAGAGGTAGATCAAGGAGCAGAGCATGAAAGTGCATGTAAAGGGACACTGTGGAAGGAGTTCTTTTTCCTTTTTTGAAAATCCATGTGGTATGAGTTATAATGCAAACCTTTTCAAACATTCTCCAAAAACATTCACCTAGTATCCCTACCGTACCACTGCATGTAATGAAACAACTGGCAGAGTGCATTATTTTAATAAAGCGTTGGCTGTTAGTGTCTCTTGTATTGGATCAGGAAAGGAGTTCAGAGGAACAGATATTGCTGAAGAATCTGTCTCCAATTTTCCCTTGGAACTGCACTTCCAGGGTTTTAAAGGTTTATGTATTTAACAGTGCAAATCTTCATTTTAGCTTTTCATTTGCTGCTCAGGATTTTTATTAATTTTGCAGTGTTCATTTAAGTTGATCCAGCCCTTTATATCACTTCCAGCTTGAAATATTAGTTCAGAGATAAGCTTTGTTATTAAATGCTTAATCTTGAACACTTGTCTTATTTGGTAAGAATTACCTCTGAGAAGTAGGCAAAGAGAAGTTGACTGCTGTGGTTTTAAAGCCGCTGTAACTGGAGTAGCCCAAGTACTAGTTTACAAAGGTTGGCATCCCTTCAGTTTGCCATCGCAGCAGCTGGACTTCATTAAGTGCTGGTGTTAATTACTGGGAGAGCATTGGTTCAGTATGCATGCAGCAACACTTGGGGTGACACACAAAATAGGAAAAGGGTCACCTTGAAATAGAAGCTTAAAAAAAAAGAGGAGCAGCACTGCCACTGATTTTGTAACTGCATTTAGTTCAAACTGATGCTGAAAACAGTGAAATAAGCACTACCGCGCAGTCGTAAAGAATGTCTTAATTGCATCTGCCATTGACGGGGCTAGGAACGAATGTACACGCAGTGCTGGGCTAACTTGCCCCATAATGAAGGAAGATGTTAATGTCGTATTTTCTGTGTGTGTGG